>NC_133618.1:175378436-175436788 GCF_048593235.1 Sminthopsis crassicaudata | reverse complement strand
CTTCTTTCTTCTCTCCACCCTCCTTTTTCCTTCAGTAGCATTTAGGAAGCAGCAACAAAGGGATCTATTTATCTTCTCTTTCTCTTTCATAGACATTTCTTAGGTTATAAATTTCATGGGGGACCAAACTAGGAGAAAGTAGGCAAGAAATCTGAGGCTATGGATTAGAAATAACACAGATAGACTAAATGAATACTAAGGAATGGAGAGCTTGAAGCACATGATATGATTGAGAAAAAAATATAAATCAGGATATGGAAGAAATAGAAGCTCAGAAGATTGTTATCAGAGAGGATAACTTCAGTGTTTTAGATTTTGAAAGTAGAACAGTTCTGAATGGTGATAATACATAGAATGTGACCACTTCATCAATCTAGATAATGAGCTATCCAAAGACAACTGAAACCTTTGTCTTATTGCGTCATATTCTTACTCTTTTCTTTCTTATCTTATGTCACAGACAATTAATCCCATACACTGTTTTATAGAATCTAAGAACTAATTTAGAAATTGGCCTTTTTTTTTTTTTTTTTTTTTTTTCTAATGAGGGACATGATAGGTAGATTAGAGACTCTCATTTCAGTACTTCTGAATTTTTCTCCCTCCTTTAAACTGGTAAATCACCCATTTATTTCTTTCCAACTAAGTAACGCAGGTGTTGGCAACTTTTCACAAGTTGTGTGCCTCATCTTCATTTATTCCTTCTAATTTAAGGTTTCCAATGCCAGCAATATCCTTTCCCTCCAAAACACTGGAGAGAGATTACCTAGGGCTAGGGAATTTAAAGCATAATTCCATTTTTAAGCATATTTTCCCAGAGATACCTGGAAAACATACAATAACTTTCAAATTTCTAGAATGGATAATTAAAGAGATGGTTTGGGAAAAAGTAGAAAAGGAAGTAGTGATGACAAAGAACTAGCATTGCTTCATCAAGAACAGAACAGTGTAACTCACCTCATTTCCTTTTTTGATAGGTTTACTAGATAACTAGATGAAAGAAATATTGTGGATTTACTTTACCTTGATTTTAGCAAAGCTTTTAAAAAAACATTATTTTATATTTTTCTTTTAGGGAAGAAGTAGGGATTAGTAGGGATGATAACATAATCAGATGTATTTAGAACTAGTTGGATGTAATCAGAGTGGTTGCTAACAGTTCAATGTCAAATAGTAGAAGGTTTCCTTTGGAGTGCTTTAGGGGTCTGTGATTGCTTCTGTGCTATTTTGCATGTCTATTAATGATTTGGATAAAAGCAGAGATAGTAAGCTAATCAAATAGTCAGGGGACATAGGACTGAAACAGCTAACACTGTGGATAACAGTCAGAATCTGAAAGGATCTTGGAAGGCTCTCAGAACCTTGAGCTGATCTACTAAAATGAACTTCAAAAAGGATTAATGCAAATTCTTCCACTTGGATATACCCACACACAATGAAACATCTTCCTAAACAGAAGTTGGAGAATGCATAGATAGATTACAGTTGTTCTGAAATAAAGATTGTAGAATTTTCTGAACTCTAAGTTTAATAAGATTCAGTTTTATATGACAAGCAAAAAAACCCCCTAATATAATAATAAACTAAACATAAAAAATGTATAATAAAATAAATAAAATAAACTAATGTAATCTAAGCATATCTACTTCCCTACCAGAAAAAATATGAACTTTATGTCTGCAACTTCCTTGGACTTTTATAGTCCATTTCTAGCAGTATCTTCTCAGTGCAGGCCTCCACATGACTCCTAGAACATTTCCAACTCTGCAAACAACCCTGCCCCCACTAGTGCCAAATCCGGTTCATATACCATCAACTCTCTAGTAGAATATATGCTCTTGAAGGGTTTATTTATATTCTCAGTGCTTTTTGTGATGTCTGGCACATATTAATTCTTGATAAATGTTCTGCTCATTTATCCATCTATCCATCCATTTATCCATCCAAGCATCTATTCATCCACTGATCTATCAGTCTATATGTCATCTATATATTATCTACTTATCAATGTATCTATCACAGGACATTAAAGAACATATAAAGATCTCCCTCTCTGAATGGCAAGACATAATTCCTGCCTTCAAGTTAGTTGATGAGGTAACCTATAGACATAAAATATATATAGTTATAATATGAATTTTGGTAGATGGATAGATAAATGGAAAGATAGATGGATTTGAAGATGGTTAGATAGACTATTTAAGTGCTTATTATGTGCCAAGAATTGTGCTAAACAGGAGGCAAAAATAGTCTTTGCCCTTGAGAATCAGGGAAGATAAAGGAGTACTGGAAAAAGAAGGGGGAGGGGAAGAAAAGGAAGAAAGCACCTAATTTGGCTCATAGTGAGTAGGAAGGAAGTAAATATAGGAAGTACAATGTAGATCTAGTTTAAAACAATATATACATAATGGTCCTTTACTGGGGATGAGAGTGGGGCAAAGTTAAGAGTAAAGTTTAAGTTTCTACTGTAAATTAATTATTACAAAAACATAAGATCTTTTGTGATTTTTTTTTTCCTGGACTGGTTTTGGGATTACACATCACAATCTTCTCTCCAGCTAATTATGTGATAGGTGTTAGCTCCCGAATTAAAATGAATTAACATCAGAGGTTCCTGCCCCTCTTATGACATTAAATCTCCAAAAGAATAAATGTATTATCCACTTGAAAGAAATTCAACAGCCTTAGATACTTATTTAAATAGAAATTAGTAGCCTAAACCAACAGGTTCAAGAAGCTTACTCTTATTTTCTTATGTAATAATTTATTTTTAAGCTAAATTTAATTTATAAGGAAATATTAGAGTTTGAAAATTTGAAATATTAAAGCCAAGACTTTTAGATAGTAGACTTCTTTCAAGCTCTTATCAGAAGGTAAAGATCTAAGTATACTTGAAAGCAGGGAAAATTTTGCTTTGAACTTGTTGTCACAATTCTTTTCACTTAACATGCATTTCAAAAACACTAATTAAGTTTTCCAACATCTCTTTGAAGTAATGGAGGAAATAAATAAAGGTGGGTAAACTGAGGTCCCAAGATCTGAAAAATTGTACAAGGTTATATAACAAGGCAATTCTTATGTATGAAATGTTATGTCAGACCTCTTGATGCCTGAATAAATCTTGTTCACTTGAATTTGTCTTCTTGTCTTCTCTGAACTAGCATGATGGCTCTGATTTTACTTCTGACTTCTATTTACTGGCCATTGCACTTAATAATTTTGAGAGGAGAATCCTAGAAAACTGAAGGTCATTTATCATTCTACCTGACCCTGATCTGATTAAGATAGTAGATGGTGCTGGCATTGGATTAAAGAGTATTTAGGTTTGAATCCAGTTTCAGGTACATATTAGTTATATGATTTTAGTTAAATCACAAACTTTTTTCCCTCAGTTTCCTCATCTCTAAAATCATGTAGTTGAAAGTGTTGACTTCTTTTTTTTTAAATTTTTTTATTAATTTTATAATTGTAACATTTTTTTGACAGTACATATGCATAGGTAATTTTTTACAACATTATCCCTTGTACTCCCTTCTGTTTTGAATTTTTCCCCTCCTTCCCTCCACCCCCTCCCCTAGATGGCAGGCATTCCCATACATATTAAATATGTTATAGTATATCCTAGGTACAATATATATGTGCAGAACCGAATTTTGTTGTTGTTGTTGTTGGGTATAGCTGATTCTGTCCATCATTGATCAATTGGAATTGGATTAGCTCTTCTCTATGTTGAAGATATCCACTTCCATCAGAATACATCCTCATATAGTATTGTTGTTGAAGTGTATAATGACTTCCTAGTTCTGCTCATTTCACTCAACATCAGTTGATGTAAGTCTCTCCAAGCCTCTCTGTATTCACCTGCTGGTCATTTCTTACAGAACAATAATATTCCATAACATTCATATACTATAATTTACCCAACCATTCTCCAATTGATGGACATACATTCATTTTCCAGTTTCTAGCCACTACAAAAAAGGGCTGTCACAAACATTTTGGCACATACAGGTCCCTTTCCCTTCTTTAGTATTTCCTTGGGATATAAGCCCAATAGTAGCACTGCTGGATCAAAGAGTATGCACAGTTTGATAACTTTTTGGGCATAATTCCAGTTTGCTCTCCAGAATGGTTGGATTATTTCACAACTCCACCAACAATGCATCAGTGTCCCAGTTTTCCCACATCCCCTCCAACATTCATCATTATTTGTTCCTGTCATCTTAGCCAATCTGACAGGTGTGTAGTGGTATCTCAGAGTTGTCTTAATTTGCATTTCTCTGATCAATAGTGATTTGGAACACTTTCATATGAGTGGAAATCGTTTCAATTTCATAATCTGAAAACTGTCTGTTCATATCCTTTGACCATTTATCAATTGGAGAATGGCTTGGTTTCTTATAAATTAGGATCAATTCTCTATATATTTTGGAAATGAGACCTTTATCAGAATCTTTAATTGTAAAAAATGTTTTCCCAATTTGTTACTTCTCTTCTAATCTTGTTTACATTAGCTTTGTTTGTACAAAAGCTTTTTAATTTGATATAATCATAATTTTCTATTTTGTGATCAATAATGATCTCTAGTTCTCTTTGGTCACAAATTCCTTCTTTCTCCACAAGTCTGAGAGGTAAACTATCCTATGTTCCTCTAATTTATTTATAATCTAGTTCTTTATGCCTAAATCATGGACTCATTTTGATCTGTGGTGTTAAGTGTGGGTCAATGCCTAGTTTCTGCCATACTAATTTCCAGTTTTCCCAGCAGTTTTTGTCAAATAATCAATTCTTATCCCAAAAGTTGAGATCTTTGGATTTGTCAAACACTAGATTGCTATTTTTATTCACTATCTTGTCTTGTGAACCTAACCTATTCCACGGATCAACTAGTCTATTTCTTAGCCAAAACCAAACGGTTTTGGTGACTACTGCTTGCTTTATAATATAGTTCTAGATCAGGTACAGCTAAGACACCTTCATTTTTTTTGTTTGTTTGTTTTTGTTTTTTTTGTTTTTTTCATTATTTCCCTTGAAATTCTTGACCTTTTGTTCTTCCATATGAATTTTGTTGTTATTTTTTCTAGCTTATTAAAATAGTTTCTTGGGAGTCTGATTGGTATAGCACTGAATAAATAGATTAGTTTAGGGAGTATTGTCATCTTTGATTATATTCGCTGGTCCTATCCAAGAGCACTGAATGTCTTTCCAATTATTTACGTCTGACTTTATTTTTGTGGCAAGTGTTTTGTAATTTTGCTCATATAATTCCTGACTTTCCCTTGGTAGATATATTCCCAAATATTTCATATTATCTGTTAGGTTCTTACTAAGTGCTAATAAGATAATGAGATATTAGCTTCTTAATAAGTGCTAAGTCAGTACTTAACAATTCTCTGGTTCCGCCCTTTAAGGGGAGTTTTACCCCTTTAAACTTCTGGGGAGGAGCTTGCATGTTTAAGAGGAGCAAGTTCATTGGTTGAAGTATTTTTTCCCAGAAGCCCCTGAGTTATTCCACACCCAGTCTGTGGGAGGATAAAAAAAGCAACATTGAGCAAGGGCAAGGGGGAGAGTCTCTACTCTAGGTCAGAGTTGGTGGCTGAGAGATTGAGTTGAGACAGCAGATCTCCTCCCAGAGAGCGATTGGCAGTTTCTGCAGACAACAGAACATTACAATTATCAACAGTTATTTTGAATGGAATTTCTCTTTGTATCTCTTGCTGTTGGATTGTGTTGGTAATGTATAAAAATGCTGAGGATTTATGTGGATTTATTTTGTATCCTGCAACTTTGCTAAAGTTCTGAATTATTTCTAATAGCTTTTTAGGAGAGTCTTTGGGGTTCTCTAAGTATACCATTATATCATCTGCAAAGAGTGAAGTGTTGACTTCTAAGATCACAAATTTTGGACTTTCATTTTCTCCACCCTGCTGTCAATAAAGTGAGCTTTGGAAAATCTCACCTTCTTGTAAGATCCAAAGTAGCCTTATTACTCACACCTCTTCAGGAACCTCTTTCTCTGAAATTAGAGGATGGGGGTCATAAACTTTTCCATTTAAGGAGGGGAATAAGACTGAAATTTCCTGAGAAATCTATCCAGCAGCATTCATTTCAGGATTTTTAGATTCTCTACATGCTACCATGTCAGAACTGTCTTTCTTTTTTATGACTGTTTCTGTTCTGCAATTGTATATTTATCCCCAGAAGTTAGCACAGTGCCTGGCCCAAGTAGGCACATAATAAATGCTTATTGTCAATTGATTTGTGTATTGATTGGCATTGCTGAATATATACTTTTTTTTTTTTTGTTTTTGATCTTTATTACAACTCCCAATGGTTTAGATATAGTTGAGGAAGAGGCATATATGTGGAGATAAAGATGATGTAAAAACAAAAAGCAATAAAATAAAATTAAAGTTGCATGCAGCTACTTGTGTCAAATGGCTAGAACTTCATCCTAAAGTGTTTTAATATTTAAAGGAGCCATAATTTTATGAATGGTGGTGACATCTCTTCACTAAGGCAGATAATGATCCTTTCAGAACATTGTAGATAACTTTTGAAATTGTTGTGATGGAAAAACTCAGTTAAATTGTTAATTGCAAGTTACTTGCTTGCTCTTTTTACTAGGACTTACTAGAACTTAGATTACACTATTATAGTTCTCAAGAATCCAGGTTCCCATTAGAGTAAGATTAGTTCCTTAGTGGAGTGCCTTTAGGGTCTTTTAATAAAATGATTCAATGAAAAAAAAAAGATGAAAAACTGAGAATCTTTCTTGAAACTTGACTTTACAAAAAAATTGAAAGCTGTATTTTGCTTGGAGTTGGCATGATTTAAATAAATTTCATAATGTATTTATACTTCCTTTCAGCAAAGCAAGATTTAAAATATAATTATCCAGTCAGAAAAGGAATTTACTTGTATTCATAAAGTAACAACCACAGCTACTTTTGAGAAGATCTGGATTTTGTCAGAAGAATGTAAAAACACTCAATATTTTACAAATGGGATGAAAGGTTGCCTTTTATCAGAATCTTAGAACATACCTATCAAAGAAATCTCCTCTTCCCTTTTCTCTTCCTTTCTGCCCCTTTCTCCAAATATTTAAAATAACTTTGTTACTTCACAAGCATTTTCCCCTCTCCTTTGACCCAATGTTAGGTTTACCTTTAAATTCTAACTTTGTATTCATACTTTAATTTTGTTTTTGCATTCTGAGTTTACGGTCTTTCTTCTAACTTTTTTTGGGGTGGTGTAATTGGAAAGTTTTCAAATCTCTGATTAGAATAATTTATTCTAAATTTGTATTTATTTTGTAAAGCCCAGAGGGTTTTTTTGTTTGTTTGTTTGTTTGTTTGTTTTTTTGGTGGTTGTTGTTTGTTTGTTTTTAAGTTCTTATTTCTGTCTATCCCCTTTTCTCCTCTCTCACCCAAAGGGATGACAAGAAAATGAAAATCAATTACAAATACACACACACACACACACACACACACACACACATATATATATAGAGAGATATTCATACAAAATAAATCTCCATATTAACCATATTCTCAAGGTGAAAAAAATGGAAAAATATAAGCTTCAATTCATATTCTATATCCATGCATTCTCTATCTGGAGGAAGATAACATGCTTCATCTTGAGGTGTTTTTTTTTTTTTTTAATTATAGTAGGTTATTGTGTTGATCAGAATTGCTAAGTATATCAAAGTTGATTATATTTACAATATTGTTCTTACTATGTAGATTGTTCTCCTGCTTCAGCATAGTTCATTTTGCACCAGTTTATATAGATCTTCCCAGTTATTGTTTTTTAAAAACTATTTCCTTCATCATTTCTTATAGAACAATAGTCTTTCCTCACATTTATATATAACTTTTCCAGCTAATCTCCAATTAATGGGTATACCCTCAGATTCCACTTCTTTGCCAACACAAAAAGAGCCAATCTATCTACCTGTCTACCTGTCTGTATATCTCTATGTGTTTTTCCTGTGTCTTCTGCATGTCTTTTTATGTGTATATGTATATGTGTGTGTTTTTTTTCCTCTTTTTTTAATCTCTTTGGGATATAACCCTAGTAATGATATTGCTAGATGAAAGGTTTATTAGACTTTTTAGCACAATTCCAAATTGTTTTCCAGAATAGCTGGACTAATTCATAGCTCCACTAACAGATCATTAGTGTACTTGATTTCCTCTGTTCCCTTTAACATTTGTCATTTTCCTTTTTGTCATCTTGGTAAAGGTGATGAATGTGAGATAATACCTCAGAGTTGTTTTAACTTGAATTTCTCTAATTATTAGTGAGTTAGAACATTTTTCATATGATTATTGATAGCTGTGCATATTCATGTCCTTCAATCATTCATCAATTGAGGAACAGCTCATTCTTGTAAATTTGAATTGTTTACCTGTATATTTAAGAAATGATACTTTTATGAGAGAAATTTATTACAAAAATTTTCCCCAGTTTCCTGCTTTTCTTCTATTTTTTTTAACTTCATTGGTTTTATTTTGCAAAATCTTTTAAATTGTATATAAAGAAAACATCAATTTTACCTCTCACAAATCTCTGTTTTTTGTTTGTTTGTGAACTTTTACCTTCCAATCTAAATCATGCCTCCATTTTGATCTCATTTTTCTATATGGTGTGAGATGCTGGTCTCTGACTAATTTCTACCTGATTGTTTTCCATTCTTCCCAAAAATTTTTGTCAGATAGTGAATTTACAGACACAATTTATATTCTATAAACATAAGCAGAAAATCAGATTGAAAAAGCTTCTGTCTTACACAACTCATATGAAGGAGGAATGTACCATGAGTAGCCCTTAGTATATCACCTCAAAATGGAGTCATAGGTCTAATACAATATTTTTGGGTGGGAGCTTAAAAAGAGTCCAACTTGGAATGACCGATAGTCTTATTATGGCTGCTGTAGTGTTGACTCATTAACATATCTGATTCATATTATGAGGTAGATTACTACTTGCCCCAGGTGAGCTAGCAAGCAGGGTATTATGATCAGCTGAGTCAGTTACTTATTTCAAAGCAATTTATCACAACCATTTAGCACGACCAACACCATTTTACTATATATCAATTTCAAAATGACAATTTTGTTTCTTCTTTGCCCATGCTTATTTTTTTACTTTCTTTTTTTCTTGTCTTGTTGCTGATACTAGTGTTTCTAGTACAATTTTGAATAAATAATGGAGGCAACAGATGTATTAACTTTGTATCAGAAAGATTGCATGCTTATTCCTATTACCAAAAAAAAAAAAAAAAAAAAAAAAAAGTTTGTTCTTGATTTTAGATAGATACTCTTTTTAAGAAAAGCTCCATTTATTTGTGTTCATTGTAGCACTGTTGTCACTGTTTTAAACAGGAATAGCTACTTTATTTAGTTAAAAGATTTTTCTGAATCTATTGTTTTTATTTTTTAATTGTTTTGTTATTGATATTGTTAAATATGTTTATGTTTGCATTAATTTTGTTGTTGTTGTTGAGGCAGTTGGTTAAATGACTTCTTCAGGATCACTCATCCAGGAAGTATTAAGTGTCTGAGGCTAAATTTGAACTCAGGTCCTCCTGGCTTCAGGGTTGATACTCCATGCACTATACCAATTAGTTTCTCCAACTGCATTGATTTTGAACCAGCCCCATGTTGTTGTTACAAATTTAATATGAGACAGAGCCAAGATGGCAGAGAAGGCACATGTGACTTTTTTTTAAATTTTATTTATTTATAATTTTTTTTTCACAGTATATATGCATGAGTAATTTTTTTTATAATATTATTCCTTGTATTCATTTTTCCAAATTATCCCCTCCCTCTACTCCCTCCCCTTGATGACAGGCAATCCCATACATTTTACATATGTTACAATATAACCTAGATACAATATATGTGTGTAAATACCATTTTCTTGTTGCACATTAAGTATTAGGTTCTGAAGGTATAAGTAACCTGGGTAGATAGACAGTAGTGCTAACAATTTACATTCATTTCCCAGTGTTCCTTCTCTGGGTATAGTTGTTTCTGTCCATTCTTGATCTACTGGAAGTGAGTTGGATCTTCTTTATGTTGAAGATATCCACTTCCATCAGAATACATCTTCATACAACATTGAAGTGTACAGCGATCTTCTGGTTCTGCTCATTTCACTCAGCATCAGTTGATGTAAGTCTCTGCAAGCCTCTCTGTATTCCTCTTGCTGGTCATTTCTTACAGAGCAATAATATTCCATAACCTTCATATACCATAATTTACTCAACCATTCTCCAATTGATGGACATCCATTCATCTTTCAGTTTCTAGCCACTACGAAAAGAGCTGCCACAAACATTTTGGCACATACAGGTCCCTTTCCCCTCTTTAGTATTTCTTTGGGATATAAGCCCAATAGCAGCAATGCTGGAACAAAGGGTATGCACAGTTTGATAACTTTTTGGGCATAGTTCCAAATTGCTCTCCAGAATGGTTGGATTCTTTCACAACTCCACCAACAATGTATTAGTGTCCCAGTTTTCCCACATCCCCTCCAACATTCATCATTATTTGTTCCTGTCATCTTAGCCAACCTGACAGGAGTGTAGTGGTATCTCAGAGTTGTCTTAATTTGCATTTCTCTTATTAGTAGTGATTTGGAACACTCTTTCATATGAATGGATATAATTTCAATTTCATCATCTGAGAATTGTCTGTTCATATCCTTTGACCATTTATCAATTGGAGAACGGCTTGATTTCTTATAAATTAGGATCAATTCTCTATATATTTTGGAAATTAGACCTTTATCAGAATCTTTAACTTTAAAAATATTTTCCCAATTTATTACTTCCTTTCTAATCTTGTTTGCATTAGTATTGTTTGTATAGAAACTTTTTAGTTTGATGTAATCAAAATCTTCTATTTTGTGATCAATAATGATGTCTAGTTCTTCTCTGGTCATAAATTCCTTCCTCCTCCACAGGTCTGAGAGGTAGACTATTCTTTGTTCCTGTAATCTATTTCTTATCTCATTCTTTATGCTTAAGTCATGGACCCATTTTGATCTTATCTTGGTATATGGTGTTAAGTGTGGATCCATATCTAATTTCTGCCATGCTAATTTCCAGTTTTCCCAACAGTTTTTTCCAAATAATGAATTTTTATCCCTAATGTTGGTATCTTTGGGTTTGTCAAAGACTAGATTGCTATACTTGTACCCTTTTTTGTCCTTTGTACCTAATCTATTCCACTGATTGACTGGTCTACTTCTTAGCCAATACCAAGTGGTTTTGGTGACTGCTGCTTTATAATATAGATTTAGATCTGGTACACTTAGACTACTTTCATCTGACTTTTTTTTTTTTTTTTTTCATTAGTTCCCTTGCAATTCTCTACCTTTTATTCTTCCATATAAATTTTGTTGTTATTTTTTCTAGGTCATTAAAATATTTTCTTGGGAGTCTGATTGGTATAGCATTAAATAAATAGATTAGTTTGGGGACTATTGTCATCTTTATTATATTTGCTCTGCCTATCCAAAAGCACAGAATGTCTTTCCAATTATTTAAATCTGACTTTATTTTTGTGGCAAGTGTTTTGTAATTTTGCTCATATAATTCCTGACTATTCTTTGGTAGATGGATTCCCAAATATGTTATACTCTCAGCATTTGTTTGGAATGGAATTTCTCTTTGTATCTCTTGCTGTTGCATTTTGTTGTTGATATATAAAAATGCTGGGGATTTATGTGGATTTATTTTGTATCCTGCAACTTTGCTAAAATTCTGAATTATTTCTAATAGCTTTTTAGCAGAGTCTTTGGGGTTCTCTAAGTATACTATCATGTCATCTGCAAAGAGTGATAGTTTGATTTCCTCATTTCCTACTCTAATTCCTTGAATCTCTTTCTTGGCTCTTATTGCCGAGGCTAGCGTTTCTAGTACTATATTGAATAGTAATGGTGATAGTGGGCAACCTTGTTTCACTCCTGATCTTACAAGGAAAGATTCCAACTTATCTCCATTGCATATTATGCTTACTGATGATCGTAAATATATGCTCCTGATTATTCTAAGCAATAGTCCATTTATTCCTATACTCTCAAGTGTTTTTAGTAGGAATGGATGTGGGATTTTATCAAATACTTTTTCTGCATCTATTGAGATGATCATATGGTTTTTATTAATTTGATTATTAATATGGTCAGTTATACTAATGATTTTCCTAATATTAAACCAGTCCTGCATTCCTGGTATAAATCCTACTTGATCATAGTGTATTATCCTGGGGATGATTTTCTGAAGTCTTTTTGCTAATATCTTATTTAAGATTTTAGCATCAATATTCATTAAGGAAATTGGTCTATAATTTTCTTTCTCAGTTTTTGATCGACCTGGTTTAGGTATCAGTACCATATCATGTCTGTGTCATAAAAGGAGTTTGGTAGGACTCCTTCTTCCCCTATTTTTTCAAATAGTTTATATAGCATTGGAGTTAATTGTTCTTTAAATGTTTGATAGAATTCATATGTAAATCCATTGGTGCTGCGGATTTTTTCCTGGGGACTTGATTAATAGCTTGTTCTATTTCATTTTCTGAAATGGGACTATTTAGACTATTTACTTCTTCCTCTGTTAATCTGGACAAGCTATATTTTTGAAGGTATTCTTCCATTTCTTTTAATTTATCAAATTTATTGGCATAAAGTTGGGCAAAGTAACTCCTTATTATTTCTCTAATTTCCTCTTCATTGGTGGAAAGATCCCCCTTTTCATTTGTAAGACTAACAATTTGAGTTTCCTCTTTCCTTTTTCTGATCAGATTTACCAAAGGTTTATCTATTTTATTGGCTTTTTCATAAAACCAACTCTTCGTTTTATTTATTAATTCAATAGTTTTTTTACTTTCAATATTATTGATTTCTCCTTTTAATTTTTGTATTTCAAGTTTGATTTTTGGTTGGGTGTTTTTAATTTGGTCTTTTTCTAGCTTTTTAAGTTGCAGGCCCAATTCGTTAATTTTCTGCTTCTCTATTTTGTTCAAATAAGCCTCTAAAGATATAAAATTTCCCCTTATTACCGCTTTAGCTGCATCCCACAGATTTTGGTATGATGTCTCATTGTTGTCATTATCTTGGGAGAAATTATTAATTGTTTGTATAATTTGCTGTTTCACCCAGTCATTCTTTAAGATGAGATTATTCAGTTTCCAATTACTTTTTGGTCTATTTACCCCTAACTTCTTACTGAATGTACCTTTTATTGCATTGTGATCTGAGAAGAAAGCATTTATTATTTCTGCCTTCCTCCATTTAATTTTGAGATCTTTATGTCTTAATATATGGTCAATTTTTGTATAGGATCCATGAACTGCTGAGAAGAAAGTATATTCCTTTCTATCGCCATTCAGTTTTCTCCAAAGGTCTATCATACCTAGTTTTTCTAATGTTCTATTTACTTTTTTAATTTCTTTCTTATTTGTTTTGTGGTTTGATTTGTCTAAATCTGAGAGTGCAAGGTTGAGATCTCCCACTATTATAGTTTTACTGTCTATTTCTTCTTGCAATTCTCTTAACTTTTCCTTTAGAAAGTTAGATGCTCTACCACTTGGTGCATATATGTTTAGTATTGATATGACTTCATTGTTTATGCTACCTTTTAGCAGGATATAGTTTCCTTTCTTATCTCTTTTAATTAGATCAATTTCTGCTTTTGCTTGATCTGAGATAAGGATGGCTACCCCTGTTTTTTTGGCTTTACCGGAAGCATAATAGATTCTGCTCCAACCTTTTACCTTTACTCTCTATGTATCTCCCTGATTTAAGTGTGTTTCCTGTAAACAACATATTGTAGGGTTCTGACTTTTGATCCAGTCTGCTATCCGCCATTGTTTGATGGGAGAGTTCATCCCATTCACATTTACAGTTAAAATTACTAATTCTGTATTTCCTGCCATCATATTATCCCCAGATTATGCTTTTTCCCTTGACCCCCTGAACCCCTTCCCGTATATTTAATTTATAGACCCCACTTTTGACGTGCAGCCCTCCCTTTTTTTTAGTATCCCTCCCCCCTCCTTCCAAGTCCCTTCCCTTATTCCCCTTTTCCTTTTCCCTTTTCCTCTCCCCCCTTTTAATGAGGTGAGAGAGAATTCTCTGAAAAACAAATATGTCAATTATTTACTCTTTGAGCCTCTTCTGATGAGAGTAAGATTCACACAATGTTCCTCCCCCTCTCTAAATTCCCTCAGACATGGTATATTTTCTATGCCTCTTCCTGGGATGTAGTTTCCCTCTTTTTATCACTCCTTCTCCTTTTTCTGATACTACCCCCTTCCCTTTACTACTCCCCCCCTTTTTATATCAGTAAAATCAAATTATCCATGCAGACTTTCTATATATCCACAACAGAGATACAGTTCTCAAGGGTTCTGTGTACCTTTTTATGTTTCTCTTCAGTCTTGTGGATGTAGATCAAATTTTTTTCTGGTTTTTTTCTTAGAAACAAATGGAATTCCTCTGTTTCATTGAATGACCATCTTCTTCCATGGAAAAAAAAATGCTACACTTAGCTGAGTAGTTTATTCTTGGTTGCAATCCTTGATCTTTTGCCTTTCGGAATATCAGGTTCCAGGCCCTTCAATCTTTTAATATGGAGGCAACCAGATCTTGAGTGACCCTTATTGTGGCCCCTTGATATTTGAATTGGTTTTTTCTAGCTGCTTGCAATATTTTTTCCTTTATGTGGTAATTCTGCAGCTTAGCCACAATATTCCATCGAGTTTTTTTTTTTTTTTTTTTTTCAGAAGGTGTTCAATGAATTCTTTCCACACCTATTTTCCCTTCTGTTTCTATTATCTCTGGAGAGTTCTCTTTGATGATTTCCTGTAAAATAGAATCTAGGCTCTTTTTTTGGTCATAGTTTTCAGGAAGTCCAATGATCCTCAGATTATCTCTCCTAGATCTATTTTCCAGGTCTATAGATTTTCCCAGTAAGTATCTGATGTTATTCTCCAGCTTTTCATTTTTTTTTTTTTTTTGTTTTGTTTTGTTTTGTTTGACTGATTCTTGGGTTCTCAATGAATCATTCATTTCTATTTGTTCTGTCCTGATTTTTAAGGAGTTATTTTCTTCATTCACAGTTTTTAGTTCTTTTTGTATATGCCCAATTGAGTTTTTAAATGAATTATTTTGCTCTATAGAATTTTTTTTCATTTCCCTATTTTTTTTAGAGAATTATTTTCTTTTTCTAATTCAGAAATCCTATTTTCTTGAGACTTTTTTATCTTTTCCAATTCAGAAATCCTACTTTCTTGAGAATTTTTATCTTTTCCAATTCAGAAATCCTACTTTCCTGTGATTTTTTAACCTTTTCTAATTCACAAATTTTGTTTCCCTGAATCTCCTGTGAATTCTTTATTTTTTCCATCTCAAATTTCAGAACGTTTTATTCTCTATCATAGCTTCTCTTTCCTTTCCCCATTTTTCTTCAAACTCTTTTAATTTTTTAATAGTCTCTTCTAGGAGAGAGTTATGTGATGGGGGGCAGATATCATGCCCCATTAGGCTGTTATCTGCTGACTCTCTCCTATTAACTTCCTCAGGTTTGGATACCGGCTCTTTCTCTGTGTAGAATGAATCAATAGTTCTTTTTTGCTTTTTATTCATATTTAAAAATCTTTTGGGGTCAGTTCTTGGGGGTAATCAATTATTTATTTATTTCTTTACCAGCTTCCTCCCAGACCAGATGGATGCCATGGTTCCTGTGCCTGAGCTCCCTGCCTGAGGGAGAGAGTTCCCCTCCCCCTCCCTGGAAGTGCCTCAGGGGTGATTAGTAAGGTTGAGGCTGCCCTATGAGGGTTGCCCAGTGAAGGACCCCTACTGTGTGTCCTAGAAACTTCCCTGAGGTTTAAGACTGAACAGTAAAAGTTACACAAAATCCAGCCAATGCGTCCTGTGGGGCATGGATGTCAGCAGCTGAAATGAAAAGCTCCTGCGCCCAAACTGGAAGTGTCTGCCCAGAAACAGAGGTCACTATTTCAAAGGTTCCACTTCTCTGGGACTTCTGCAGCTGAGTTCCACAGCCTCCAGCCGAGCCAGGCACTGTGCGAATTAGATGTTGCTTTGGGCCGTGTCCCAGCTTTTTAAGCTCTTAAGTACTCCCAGGTGAAGCCCTGGACAGCCGAAGTTGGCCACACCTGTAGTGCCGAGATCTGTTAGGTCACTTCCAGATTGGGGTGGTTCTAGTATCTGGCTTTATATTTTAAAGTGGCTTGATTTCTCTTCTGAACTGCTGTTTTATAAGCAGAGAAGAGCTATCAGCCTGTGACAGATTCTTCTATCTCAGTGGCTTCTCTGATCCCAGAGTTCTCCCCAGCACGATCAGCGCAGTGTGCTAGCACCCAACCGTCTGTGCTGGACTCTTTTTTTCCTCCCCTGAGAACTGACCTTTTATGTTGAAACTCCAGATTCTCTTCAGCTGGTAAGTCGTGCTTCCAGTCCTTGTGGTTTCTATCAGTCCAGCATTATTTTTGAGGCTGCTTTAACTAATTGGTATTGAGGGAAGAAGGGAGCTCGCAAAATCATGTGTATCCTCTCCACCATCTTGGCACCGCCCTCACATGCGACTTTCTAAGCTCCTCTCATGCCCTCCCGACCAATTATTAAATTCAGCCTCAAAAATAGCACTTGACCAGTAAAATTTACATAGATTAGAAGTACAAAATTTACCAGCCAAAGATAATCCAGTAGTTTGCCAGAAAAGGGTTGTCTTGAGAGGCCGGAGCAGATCAGTGCAAGCAGCAAGGTAGGAGAGGCTAGTGTCTGCAGAGGACCAGGGGCAGGGTGACCTCTGTGGCTAGAAAAGTAATAGACACAACTCTGTCATAGGCTCACTACTTTGCCTTGATTACAAAACAGTAGACCACCAGAGAAATTAAAGTCAAAGATAGAGGATACTCTAAAAATGCCAGAAACTAACAAGATCTGGATATACCCACCCAAAACCAGAAGTGATTCAGCACAGAACACAACACAACTGAGCAGTGGCAATCTGCAGCATGGAGCTCTATTAGGCAGTCACTAATCTGCACAGCTTGGGGACACAGCCCAGGACAGCTTCTAATCAGTACAGTCTGGGAATCAGCCTGGGGCAATAGAACATCAAAGTTCCACTGTGCTTCCCCCAGCAGAGCCACTTCCTGTGCTAGACTATTCCCTGGGCAACTAATAATGCCTGCAGTCCCACAGCAGGCTTTGGCTTGGGATAGTGACACTTTTGCTGCTCATCCTCTAGCCCCAAAACAGTCACTAATCTGCACAGTGGGGTTCTTCACTGGGCACTTCCACAATTCAGCTATGCAGGCCTGAGTCACTTCCAGTGGGGAACTTTTTCCTAGAGCACTCCCATACCTCAGCTTCTATTTGCATCCTTTGGCACCTATCCCTGCTTTTCAGAGGAAACTGGTAACCTCCTTGCCCTGAAGGGAAACCCCACAGGCTTTAAAAAAAATGAATAAAAAAAAATCAAAAGGATTATCAATAGCTTCTATACAGAAAGAGAGCAGGTTTTCAACCCCAAGGAGACTAATAGCAAACAGTCTCCAGATGTAACCTGGCCCCCATCACACAAATCTCTCCTAGAAAAGACTATTAAAAATCTTAAAAGAGAGCTAGAAGAAAAATGGGGAAAAGAAAGAGAAGCTATGCAAGAGAGTAATAACTTCCTGAAATGTGAATTGGAAAAGGTAAAGAACTCCCAAAAAGTGCAGTGAAACAGAATTGGTGAATTGGAAAAGGCAAAGAACTCTCAGGAAAGTAGGATTAGTGAACTAGAAAATATAAAGAACTCCAAAGAAAGTAGGATTTGTGAATAGGAAAAAGAAAATAACTCATTAAAAAAAAAATTTAGTGAAATGGAAAAAAATTCCACAGAGCAAAACAACTCATTTAAAAACTCAATTGAACATATAAAAAAAGAAGTAAAAAAAGCTAATGAAGAAAATAACTCATTAAAAATCAGAACTGAACAAATAGAAATTAATGATTCATTGAGACATCAAGAATCAGTCAAGCAAAACCAAAAAAAATAAAATTAGGAAAAAAAAACATTAAATATCTACTTGGAAAAACAAGAGAGCTGGAAAATAGATCTAGGAGAGATAATCTGAGGATTATTTGACTTCCTGAAAATTATGATGAAAAAAAAGAGGCTAGATACTATTTTTACAGGAAATCATCAAAGAGAACTGCCCAGATGTAATAGAATCAGAAGGTAAAATAGGCATTGAAAGAATGCATAGAACACCTTCTGATAAAGACCCTAAAATAAAAACACCAAGGAATATTTTGGCCAAATTTCAGAATTATCAGACTAAGAAAAAATATTGCAAGCAGCCAGGAAAAAAAATTCAAATATCAAGGTGCCACAATAAGGGTAACTCAATATCTGGCTGCTTCCACATTAAAGGATCAAAGGGCATGGGAATTGATATTCTGAAAAGAAAAAGAACTTGGAATGCAGCCAAGAATAAACTACCCAGGTAAACTGAGCATTTTCTTCCATGAAAGAAGATGGACATTTAATAAACAGATGAATTCCATTTGTTACTAAGGAAAAAAAAAACACAGATTTAAAGAAAAAAAATTGATCTCCAACTATAGGACACAAGAGAAGAAGAAAAAAAAAACTAAAAAGAACTGCATTTCTGTCATGGATATACATAAAGATCACATATATAATTTGATTTTACTGATATGACATAAAAAAGGGAAGTAGAAATGGAAAGGGGATAGTGTCAGAAAAAGAGAAAAGGGGAGATAAAAAGAGGGAAACCACGTCCCACAAAGAGGCAAAGGAAACCTATCATATATGAGGGAATTTAGAGAGAGGGAGGGCCATTGGGTGAATCTTACTCTTATCAGAAGAGACTCAAAGAGAAAATAATACACATATTTGTTTTACAGAGAACCTTCTCTCACTTCATTAAAAAGTGAGAAAGGAAAAGAGAAAAGGAAAAAATAATAAGGGAAGGGTACAAGAAAGGGGAAGAAATTCAAAGAGAGGAGAGAGGGATCCTAAAGAGGGAGAGCTACATGACACAAGTGGGACCCAAAAATTTAATATTGGAGAAGGAGGTAATGGGGGGCAAGAAAAAGAAAAGCATATTCTGAGGATAATATGATGGCAGGAAATACAGAATTAGTAATTTTAACCATAAATATGAATGGGATAAACTCTCCCATAAAGTGAAGGCAGATAGAAGACTGGATCAAAAGTCAGAATCCTACAATAAGTTGTTTACAGGAAACACTTTAAAGCAGGAAGATACATGCAGAGTAAAAGTAAAAGGCTGGAGCTGAATCTATTATGCTTCAGGTGAAGTTAAAAAATTAGGGGTAGCCATCCTTATCTCAGATCAAGCAAAAGCAAAAATTGATCTAATCAAAAGAGATAAGGAAGGAAACTATATCTTGCTAAATGGTAACATAGACAATGAAGCAATACCAATACTAAACATATATGCACCAAGTAGAATAGCATATAAATTAAGAGAGTTGCAAGAAGAAATAGACAGCAAAACTATAATTGTGGGAGATCTCAACCTTGCCCTCTCAGAATTAGATGAATCAAACCACAAAACAAATAAGAAAGAAATTAAAGAGGTAAATAGAATATTAGAAAAATTAGGTATGATAGATCTTTGGAGAAAAGTGAGTGGTGACAGTAAGGAGTATACTTTCTTCTCAGCAGTTCATGGAACATATACAAAAATTGACCATATATTAGGACATAAAGACCTCAAAATTAAATGCAGGAAGGCAGAAATAGTAAATGCTTTCTTTTCAGATCATGATGCAATAAAAACAACATTGAACAAAAAGTTAGGGGTAAATAGACCAAAAAGTAATTGGAAACTAAACAATCTCATCTAAAAGAATGATTGGGTGAAACAGCAAATTATAGACACAATAATTTCATTCAAGATAATGACATCATACCAAAATTTGTGGGATGCAGCCAAAGCAAAAAAGGGGAAATTTTATATCTGTAGAGGCTTACTTGAATAAAATGGAGAAAGAAAAGATCAACGAATTGGGCTTACAACTTAAAAAGCTAGAAAAAAAAACAAAATTAAAAATTCCCAATCAAATACTAAACTTGAAATTCTAAAATTAAAAGGAGAAATTAATAATATTGAAAGTAAAAAATAAAAACTATTGAATTAATAAATAAAATTAAGAGTTGATTTTATGAAAAAAAAACAATAAGATACATGAAATGTGATTAAATCTGATTAGAAAAAGGAAAGAAGAAAATCAAATTGTTAGATTTAAAAACGAAAAGGGGGAACTTTCCACCAATGAAGAGGAAATTAGAGCAATACTAAGAAGTTATTTTGCCCAATTTTATGCCAATAAATTTGATAACCTAAGTAAAATGGATGACTACCTCCAAAACATAGGCTTCCCAGATTAGCAGAGGAAGAAGTAAATTGCATAAATAGTCCCATTTCAGAAAAATAAATAGAAGAAGCTATTAATCAACTTCCTAAGAAAAAATCCTCAGGACCAGATGGATTTACATATGAATTCTACGAAACATTTAAAGAACAATTAGCCCTAATGCTATATAAACTATTTGAAAAAATAGAGAATGAAGGAGTCCTACCAAATTCCTTTTATGACAGACATGGAACTGATAGCTAAACAAGGTAGGTTGAAAACAGACAAAGAAATTATAGAACAATGTCCCTAATGAATATTGATGCTAAAATCTTAAATAAGATATTAGCAAAAATATTTCAGAAAACCATTCCCAGGATAATACACCATGATCAAGTAGGATTTATACTAGAAATGCAGGACTGGTTCATTATTAGGAAAACTATTAATATAATTGATCATATCAATTACCAAATTAACAAAAAACATGTGAACATCTCAATAGATGTAGAAAAACCATTTGATAAAATCCAACATCCATTCCTACTAAATAACACTTGAGAATACAGGAATAAATTGACTTTTCCTTAAAATAATTAGTAGCATGTATTTGAAACCATCAGTAAGAATTATATGTAATGGGGATAAACCAGAATCATTCCAATAAGATCAGGAGTGAAACAAGGTTGCCCACTATCACCATTACTATTCAATATTGTATTAGAAATGCTAGCTTTGGAGATAAGAGTTGAGAAAGAAATTAAAGGAATTAGAGTAGATAATGAGGAAACCAAATTATCACTCTTTGCTGATGATATGAGGTATACTTAAAAACATCAGAGATTCTACTAAAAGGCTATTAGAAATAATGCACACCTTTAGCAAAGTTGCAAGATACAAAATAAACCCACATATATCATCAGCATTTTTATATATCACTAACAAAATCAAACAATTAGAGTTACAAAGATAGTATAAAATATTTAGGAATCTATGTGCCAAGGGAAAATCAGAAACTATATGAGCAAAACTACAAAACACTATCCACACAAATAAAGTCAGATCTAACCAACTGGAAAAATGTTAAATGTTCTTGGATTGAGCAAGCAAATATAATAAAGATGACAATACTATCTAAACTAATCTATTTATTTAGCACTAAACCAATCAGACTCCAAAAAAACTATTTTAATGACCTAGAAAAAATAACAACAAAGTTCATATGGAAAAACAAAAGGTCAAAAATTCCAAGGGAATTAATGAAAAAAAATCTAATGAACTTGGCCTAGCTGTACCAGATATAAAATTATATTATAAAACATTGATTACCAAAACCATTTAGTATTGGCTAAGAAATAGACTAGTCTTCTCTATGTTGAAGATATCCACTTCCATCAGAATACATCCTCATACAATATCATTGTTGAAGTGTATAATGATCTCCTGGTTCTGCTCATTTCACTCAGCATCAGTTGATGTAAGTCTCTCCAAGCCTCTCTGTATTCCTCCTGCTGGTCATTTCTTACAGAACAACAGTATTCCATAACATTCATATACCATAATTTACCCAACCATTCTCCAATTGATGGATAGCCATTCATTTTCCAGTTTCTAGCCACTAGGAAAAGGGCTGCTACAAACATTTTGGCACATACAGGTGCCTTTCCCTTCTTTAGTACTTCCTTGGGATATAAGCCCAATAGTAGCACTGTTGGGTCAAAGAGTATGCACATTTTGATAACTTTTTGGGCATAATCCAGATTGCTCTCCAGAATGGTTGGATTCTTTCATAACTCCACCAATAATGCATCAGTGTCCCAGTTTTCCCACATCCCCTGCAACATTCATTGTTATTTGTTCCTGTCATCTTAGCAATCTGACAGGTGTGTAGTGGTATCTCAGAGTTGTCTTAATTTGCATTTCTCTGATCAATAGTGATTTGGAACACTCTTTCATATGAGTGGAAATAGTTTTAATTTCATCATCTGAAAATTGTCTGTTCATATCTTTTGACCATTTATCAATTGGAGAATGGCTTGATTTCTTATAGATTAAAGTCAATTCTCTGCATATTTTCGAGAGGAGGCCTTTATCAGAACCTTTAATTGTAAAAATGTTTTCCCAATTTGTTACTTCCCTTCTAATCTTGTTTGCATTAGTTTTGTTTGTGCAGAAACTTTTTAATTTGATGTAATCAAAATTTTCTATTTTGTGATCAATAATGGTCTCTAGTTCTCCCTTGGACACAAACTCCTTCCTCCTCCACAAGTCGGAGAGGTAAACCATCCCATGTTCCTCCAATTTATTTATGATTTCGTTCTTTATGCCTAAATCTTGGACCCATTTTGATCTTATCTTAGTATGTGGTGTTAAATGTGGGTCAATGCCTAGTTTCTGCCATACTAATTTCCAGTTTTTCCAGCAGTTTTTGTCAAATAATGAATTCTTATCCCAAAATTTGATATGTTTGGGTTTGTCAAACACTAGATTGCTATTTTTATTCACTATCTTGCCATGTGAACCTAAGCTATGCCACTGATCAACTAGTCTATTTCTTAGCCAATACCATATGATTTTGGTGACTGTTGCTTTATAATATAGTTCTAGATCAGGTACAGCTAGATCACCTTCATTTAATTTTTTTTTTTTTATTACTTCCCTTGAAATTCTCGACCTTTTGTTGTTCCATATGAATTCTGTTGTTATTTTTTCTAGGTCATTAAAAAAGTTTCTTGGGAGTCTGATTGGTATGGCACTGAATAAATAGATTAGTTTAGGGAGTATTGTCATCTTGATTATATTCGCTGGTCCTATCCAAGAGCACTAAATGTCTTTCCAATTATTTAAATCTGACTTTATTTTTTGTGGCAAGTGTTTTGTAATTTTGCTCATATAATTCCTGACTCTCCTTTGGTAGATATATTCTGAAATATTTTATACTATTGACCATTATTTTGAATGGAATTTCTCTTTGTATCTCTTGCTGTTGGATTGTGTTGGTAATGTATAAAAATGCTGAAGATTTATGTAGATTTATTTTGTATCCTGCAACTTTGCTAAAATTCTGAATTATTTCTAATAGTTTCTTTTTAGCAGAGTCTTTGGGATTCTCTAAGTATACTATCATGTCATCTGCAAAGAGTGATAATTTGATTTGCTCATTTCCTACTCTAATTGCTTGAATCTCTTCCTCGGCTTTTATTGCCGAGGCTAGAGTTTCTAGTATTATATTGAATAGTAATGGTGATAGTGGGTAACATTGTTCCACTCCTGATCTTACAGTGAAAGGTTCTAGTTTATCAGCATTACATATGATGTTTACTGAATGTTTTAAATATATGCTCATTATTATTTTAAGGAATAGTTCATTTATTCCTATACTCTCAAGCATTTTTAGTAGGAATGGATGTTGGATTTTATCAAATGCTTTTTCTGCATCTATTGAGATGATCACATGCTTTTTATTAATTTTATTATTAATATGGTCAATTATACTAATAGTTTTATTGATATTAAACCACCCTTGCATTCCTGGTATAAATCCCACTAGGTCATAGTGTATTATCCTGGGGATGATTTTCTGAAGTATTTTTGCTAATATCTTATTTAAGATTTTAGCATCAATATTCATTAAGGAAATTGGTCTATAGTTTTCTTTCATAGTTTTCGATCTACCTGGTTTAGGTATCAGTACCATATCTGTGTCATAAAAGGAATTTGGTAGGACTCCTTCAATCCTTATTTTTTTCAAATAGTTTATATAACATAGGAGTTGTTCTTTAAATGTTTGGTAGAATTCACATGTAAATCCATCTGGTGCTGGGGATTTTTTCTTAGGAAGTTGGTTAATAGCTTGTTCTATTTCTTTTTCTGAGATGGGACTATTTAGACTACTTACTTCTTCCTCTGTTAATCTGGGCAAGCTATATTTTTGAAGGTATTCTTCCATTTCATTTAAGTTATCGAATTTATTGGCATAAAGTTGAGCAAAGTAGCTCCTAACTATTGTTCTAATTTCTTCTTGATTAGTGGTGAGTTCTCCCTTTTCATTTTCAAGACTAACAGTTTGCTTTTTCTCTTTCCTTTTTTTAATCAGGTTTACTGAATGTCTGTTTTGTTAGTTTTTCATAGAAGCAACTCTTAGTTTTATTAATTAATTCAATAGTTTTTTATTTTCCATTTTATTAATCTCACCTTTTATTTTTAGAATTTCAAGTTTTCTGTTTGTCTGGGAAGTTGAATTTTTTCCTTTTCTAGCAATTTTAGTTGCAAGCCCAATTCATTGGCCCTCTCTTTCTCTATTTTATGCAAGTAGGCCTGTAGGGATATAAAACTTCCCCTTATTACTGCTTTGGCTGTATCCCACATATTTTGGTATGATGGCTCATTATTGTCATTTTCTTGGGTGAAGTTATTAATTATGTCTATGATTTGATGTTTCACCCAATCATTCTTTAGTATAAAATTATTTAGTTTCCAAATTTTTTTGGTCTATTTTCCCCTGGCTTTTTATTAAATGTAATTTTGATTGCATTGTGGCCTGAAAAGGATGCATTTACTATTTCTGCCTTACTGCATTTGATTTTGAGGTTTTTATGCCCTAGTATATGATCAATTTTTGTATAGGTTCCATGAACTGCTGAGAACAAAGTGTACTCCTTTCTTTCCCCATTTAGCTTTCGCCAAAGATCTATCATATCAAATTTTTTCTAGTATTCTATTTACCTCTTTGACTTCTTTCTTATTTATTTTGTGGTTTAATTTATCTAATTCTGAGAGTGCAAGGTTGAGATCTCCCACTATTATAGTTTTGCTGTCTATTTCTTCTTGCAGCTCTCTTAATTTCTCTTTTAAGAATTTACATGCTGCACCACTTGGTGTGTATATGTTTAATATTGATACTGCTTCATTATCTATGCTACCCTTTAGCAGGATATAATGCCCTTCCTTATCTCTTTTAATTAGATCAATTTTTTTTTTGCTTGATCTAAGATGAGGATGGCTACCCTTGCTTTTTTGGCTTCAGCTGAAGCATAGTAGATTCTGCTCCACCCTTTTACTTTTAGTTTGAATGTATCACCCTGTTTCAGGTGTGTTTCCTGTAAACAACATATAGTAGGATTCTGGCTTTTAATCCATTCTGCTATTGCTTCCTCTTTATGAGGGAGTTTACCCCATTCACCTTTATGGTTAGAATGACTAATTATATTTTGCTTCCCATCTTGTTAACCTCTGCTTATTCTTTTCCCCTTTCCTTCCCTCTTACCCCCCTACCCAGTATTAAACTTGTGAACACCACTTACTTTTCACAGCCCTCCCTTTTTAGTATCCTTCCCCCACCTTAAATTCCACTCCCTATTTTACCCCTTTTCCTCACAATTTCTGTATTGCCTTCCCCTTAGCTTACTCCTTCCCTCTCACTTTTCAATGAACTGGAAGAAGTTTCACCATAAATCAAATATGTCTTTTGATACACACTGTGTTCATCTCCCTCCTTTCTTTCTCTCAGATATAATAGGTTACCTATCTTCTTCATGAGATGTAGTACCATGACTTTACCCTTTTTTATGATATAATTTCCTTTCCACCTCTAGTTTCTAGGACAAATTATACATATGTTCTTTACATATCTTTATGCAGGAGTATAGTTCTCAAGATTTCTTTTTACCTTTTTAGAAATCTCTTGAGTTCTGTATTTGAAGATCAAACATCTTATGTAGGTCTGGTTTTTTCATCAAGAATAGATGGAATTCATTTATTTCGTTAAATGTCCATCTTCTTCCCTGGAAAACGATGCTCATTTTTGCTGGGTAAGTTATTCTTGGCTGCATACCAAGTTCCTTAGCCTTTTGGAATATCATGTTCCAGGACCTTTGTTCTTTTAATGTGGAAGCTGCTAGATCCTGGGTTATCCTTATTGTGGTTCCTCCATATCTGAATTGCTTTTTTCTAGCAGCTTCCAATATTTTTTCTTTTGTCTGATGGTTCTTGAATTTGGCCAGTATATTTCTTGGCGTTTTGATTTTAGGGTCCCTTTCATTAGGTGATCGATGAATTTTTTCAATATCTATTTTACCCTCTGTTTCCAAAATGTCTGGGCAGTTCTCTTTGATAATTTCCTAGAAAATTGTGTCCAGGCTCTTTTTTTCCTCACATTTTTCAGGGAGTCTGATTATTTTCAAACTGTTTCTCCTGGATGTATTTTCCAGGTCTGTTGACTTTCCAATAAGGTACTTGACATTCTTTTCAATTGTTTTGTTTTTCTGGTTTTGTTTGACTACTTCTTGGTTTCTTCTTGAGTCATTCATTTCTACGTGTTTGAGCCTTATTTTCAATGATGTGTTTTCTTCATTCACTTTTTAAAATATCTTTTTTTAATTGTCCAATTGAGTTTTTGTCTTCTATAGAATTTTTTCCCATTTTATCCATTTTATTTTTTAGAGTTCTGTTTTCTTTTTCCAGCTCATTAATCCTGTTTTCCTTGGAGTTGTTCTAATTCATTAATTTTATTTCTCAATGATTTGTTTTCTTTATCTACTCTTTTTTTAAATGGAATGACTTCTCCAGGCTTTCTTGCCAAGCTTCTCTTTCCTTTTCCCATTTCTCTTCCAGCTCTCTTGTGAGAGCCTTTTTGATTTCCTATGTGAGATTCTTTTGTATTGAGGAGCAGATTATATCCCCCTTTGGGGATTCCTCTGGGGACAGTCTGTTTTTAGTCCCTTCAGTATTTGAAGTCTGCTCTCTCTCCACCCAGAAGCTGTCAATGGTTAGAGCCCCTTTCAATTTTTTGTTCATTTTGTCAGAGCAGGACTCAAAGAAAACAAATTGACAAGAGAAACAATTAGTCTGTTTTTGGGGCGGTGGGGCTGGATGGTGTTAAAGAGCTTCCTTTATAGACTGAGGGAGACAGTAGGGAGGCACTAACAGGACAGCAATGGCTGTGCTGTGTCTGGTCTCTGAGGGTCTGAGAACGCACTGAGTCACTCGGGGTGGGTGTGGGGGTGGCCTGGTCCTGAGAGACATTAGCTTTCTGGGGTTTCATTCTTTACCTCCAGTGTTTACACTTTCTCCACTGCTCCTGGCTTGCTACCAAGATGGAGTATCTGCACTGGGGTAAAAGTCTTTTCATAGAAAAGGCAGAGATCGTACCCCTCCCCACTCTGGTTTGAGCTGTGTGAGCTGCCTGCTTCGCTATTGCTGCCTGCCCTCAGTCTGTGCCTAGTCTGTTCAATCCTTCCCAGAGCAAACACAGACCTTCTCTGGCGAATTTCAAGGATGGCTTCTGTTGGTGATTATTTGTGGGTTTCTTTTCCGGTCAAGCATTAACTCTGAGGCTTGTCAGGAAGAAAGTCCTGAGAGAAAGCACAGAGCTCAAGCAGCTGTCTGCCTCCACACCGCCATCTTGGCAGGAAGTCTCTTATTACTCTTTATATGAGATTAGAGTTATATGTTTTTCTCTTAGTAATTCTTCAGCTGCATCCCATGATGTTGTATTATTTCATTTTTTGTAAAAAATCTTCAATACATTTTTGACTCACTTTGACTGTATCTTGGGTTTCCTGATCAAAATTCAACCAAACATTTTTTTCCACGTTGATGTAGAGAAAAAATGCTGACTCTAACTTTGCCAACTTTACTCCACCCTCTAGTCTTACTGAAATGATAACATGGAAAAAATGTTTCTGTTTGGTTTATAGCTAAAGAACTTTACAGAAATGAATAGTACTTAAGCCATTTTATTTTTCATTTGGTTTCACCAATATTTTCATGTTTTATTTTCTGTAGTTTCCTTACTGCGTATAATTCAGCCTGCCAAAGCATTTAAAAGGAGACTAAAGTACATATGCTTTTGAAGTTTCTTATAATTTATAGATATAGTGCTTATGATTCATGTCTCAAGTGGTCATGTTGATGGATTTTTTATTAAGTTCTTGAATTATGAGAACTAGATAAATACATGGATTATTTGAAACAAGGGTGTTTGTGTTTGGTTTGGGAAGAAAAAAGATAGGATGGATTTAAATGAAAAACTTATTCCTTATTGGTCGTAATGAGATTTGCCCAAGGAAAACTCCTGTATTCTGAGGTAAAAATCTCCCTTTATTCTAAAATTTGGTTAGAAACACATTATTGATATCACAATTTTAATTTTCAAGCTGCAAGGAAGCATACATGGGTTTCAAATATCCTCTTGAAAGACTTGAAAGTAGGTAAAAACAGTATTTTGTTTTTATTTGAAAGTACCTTCTATATTGAAAGGTAATTTATTTCTCTTAAAATATTAATTGCTTGAATGTTTTGAGTTCATTCCTAAAATTTTTGAATAGCAGACAATGTTTATTTAATATTTGCCACCAAATCCAACAGATCAACTAAAGAATTTCAGTTAATGACAGCATTTTAAAACAATATCCTTAACCTAGGTTCTAAGTCATACAAGTTAAAGCTCCCTCATACATAAAGAAAGGAACTTTAATCTTATTGTGACAAAAATGTTTCTATGAGGTTAAAAAAATAAGACAAATAAATAAACAAAAAAATAAAACAACTCAACCAATAAGTATTTTTTCTTCCCTTAGTATAACCAAGGAAGCAACCCTACTAATAAAATTGTGTTCAACAGTTCCCCTCTAAACTGCCTCCCACATCCTAGCTCCACCTGGTATAATATAAAATGCAATATTCTTTGGGAAGCATTTTTATTAAAAGTTTTTCAGATGACTATGTGACAGCACAATGCATTTATGATTTCCTATTGGCTTACCTTTTATGGAGGTTACAATCTTTCCCATCTCATGGGGCATGAAGAGTGAATTTCTTTGACAACCATTGGGTATTTCTGATTGTCTCTGTCTCTCCAAATATATCAGTTTCTTATTCTTTCACATATAAAATTAGAGGGATGTGTGGTTTTCTTATTCTCATCATGTGTATCATATCAAGGTCCAAATTTTGCTGTGACCCTAGCTTGGCCTTTCTGTGTGTGTGTGTGTGTGTGTGTGTGTGTGTGTGTGTGTGTGTGTGTGTGTGTGTGTGTTTAGAATTGTATAGCACTGTATTAAATTCATACTTCATGGGAAAATGATTGGCCACACCTGACATTATTAAAGAGGCTCTAAGATTGCAGTTATCTTCAGGGACAAATTTAGGAGGCCTCCAAAGAATATTACTCTTTAGAAATTAATCTACAAGAATGTAAGATAATTGTTGTAGAGAGAAATTGGGAATGATTTTAGAGGGAAAAAAAATCTCTGTTGAAATATGGTATTAATGGGAAAGAATGAAGGTAGGGGAACAACCCAGCTGGGAGGAGTTCTTCAGACAATTCATGTAATCTTTTGGTAAACATATATGAATTCTTACTACAAACTTTTTGAGGTTATTTGGTCTCTGTTCTTTGTGTATATGTTTATAACATATTCTGAAAATAAATATGTAGTGTCCTGTTGTCTCTAAAATTCTGGATCCTTCTCTAGGAGGAGGTTTCTTTTCTGTAAATCCTTTTCTCTGGGAGCAGGTTTCTTGGGAGGCTTCTGGAGCCTCCAGCCAGAGCGAAGGTAGAATCTCAAATCCTCTTCTTCCTGAATCCTGGCTCTGAATCTCCTCCAGCTTCCCTGAACTTCTCCTGGGAAATCTTGTCCTTGACCCAATCCAGACTCCTCCAGAATCAATGTTGCCTCCTTTTTTCCTCCCAGAGAATGGGCTTGTGAGTACTCCCAGGGGCTTGTGAGAACTCCTACAGCCAATGGACTAGCTCCTTTTTAAGGCGTGTAAACTCCTTTTCAGAACTCCTTTTAAAGGTGTGAACTAAAGGTGTGAACCCTGAGCTAGAGAATTGTTAAATGGTGACTTAGCACCTAGTAAGAACCTAACATCTCCCCCTTTCTTTTGATTTAGAACATAGAGTAGTCATGACCTTGAAACATAAATCCATCAATATGGGAAATATTACACATAAAATTACATGAATTACACAAGCACATAGTAACATAACACATGCTAGAAGTGATGTAACAAATAACATGATCAAATAATCATAAATTGAGAATTTATAATGTCCATAAGTCCATTGTCTATTAGTTCATGTGCCAGAAATCCAATAATTCCTGCAAGTTTTAGAGTCCTACAATAGTTTAATCTTGTGTTAGGTAATCCTTATCAGCCATGGCCTTTCAGTGTCAGATGTTTCTTAGACCTTCTCCTTTGTTTTGAGGTTTTTCTCTTTTTCTGTCTCTCTCCAGGTGCTTGTTGCCACCCATCTGTTTCCTTCTCCATCTGTTTCCTTCTCTGTCTATAAAATAAAAGCAACTCCACTCTCCCAGGCAGTTAACCTATCTAATTTCCTTTTATTTACCACTTTCTAAGTCTCTTCTCATCATCTGGCAATTACATTGGAGCTGTTTGCACTGGATACTGCCCTGTTGGTGTAAAAGGCCTGTATTCTCCCCAAGTGTAATCCATTTCTACTATCTGATTGTTTTTTGGCTGACTTATCAGGTAATCCCTTTCTGCCATGTGATTGCTCTTCTGCTGATAGATCACATCAGAGTCCTGACCTTCTAAAGGCTCTTTGGGTGTAACCTCAGTTGCTATCATGCCCCACCTATCTTTTGGTTGATATCTTGGAGCTGGGCCCTGACTCTCATTTTGCTGGATCAATCTACATTCAGAGGCCCAGTGTAAGCTCTTGTGACATTTTGGACATGTAGTTTTAGGTCTTCTCCCACCCTGTCTTCTCAATTTCCATATCTACACTGAGCTCTTAGATGCCCAACTTTTCTATATTGAAAACATCTATGAGTTTCTCTAGAAGTCCTTTAATAAGAGGGACCCTATCTTTCCATGTTCATCATAGTATGGGTGTAAAAAAGTATTTATTCCCACTGTAGCATAGTGTCTTATGATCACCTCTAAAGAAGCATCTTTATCTAGTCTCCATATAATTCTTTTGAAAACCTCATTCATATTCTCTATAGCTAGATGTCTGGTCATTATTTCTGTAGCTACATTTTCTCCAATGGTTCTTTTGACAGCAGATGTCCCACAAAACCTGCAAAAAGGTTCATTGGGACCTTGCTCTATTTTAGTGAAAGCCTCCCCTCCATCTTTCTGTCCGGGGAGGGAACCCCAAGCTTTTATTGCAGCCTTAGAAATTTGCTCATACACTGTTATGGGGTAATCAATCTGTTCTGAATTCTCTCCATACTGACCTTCTCCTGCTAGTTGGTCAAAAGTGAATTGTGTGTTAACTCCTGTTTCCATATTGTGTCTGACTTGAATTCTGCATAATTCATGAAACTCCAAAAATCATAAGTTTTGTCCAGGTTCTAAACATGTCCTAGTTATGGATTTTCAATCATTAGGGTTTAGGATTTCATAAGACAAACCATCTAGTAACATTTTAACATAAGATGATGTAGCCCCATAAAGGGTACAACCTTTTTTCAGATCCTTAATTTAATTCAAATCTAAAGGAGTATATTTTTTCTTTTTTTGACCTAAAGAGTTAATCTCTTTAATCACAGGATATGCATGTATAAAATCACTTACATCCTGTCCCTCTCTCTTAGCCTTAACCAATGCTTTTTCTAATCTTATCATAGGCTGCTTCACAGGTGATTCTGTGTGTATCACTGCTTCTTCTCCTCCTCCTTCTTCCTCCACCTCTGAAGGGTTAATTGAGGGAGGAGATGGGAAATGCTCCTGTTGCTCAGAATTATACTTAACTCTATTGTTATCTGACTCATCCTTTTCATCTAGTTTAGTTGACATCTCCCTATTTTGCTCCTTCTTCTTTTTCCTTATTCTATAACATATATATATATATATATATATATATATATATATATATATATATATATATATATATATATATATATATAACTAAAGCCAGTTGAATTATATTGTATGTCTTTGGAAATTGAGTTAGGTCCATTTTTGTTGTAACATTGACAAAATTCCTCTCCTATTAATTTCCATTCCTCTAGATCCAATTCTTTTTCCAGAGAAAAACAAGGACATATGACCTGCACAGTTTTAAAAGTTCAGTGATCTCCTCCAAAATTATAATCAATCCTTGGCTTTTCATAGCTTTGACAATACTCTCTAAACATTTTCCTTGAACAGAAACAGAAGGCTGTTTTCTAAAAAATTGTCCCATTTCACTGAAATTCTATTTTAGCTCTTTAACAAAGTTTCCTTGTTACACACACTTATTTCTGGGTCAGAGAGACTTTTCCACTGAGATCTAGATCAGAGGCTTTTCCACTGGAATTAGGATATTGTCAGTCCCTGTTTGGTGCCAAAATGTCAAGTCCAGGCTCACTCCTCTGAAGGGCTCAGAATAAGTCCTAGCCGGATGTTGGGTACCAAATTGTAAATGTTCTGTTGTCTCTCAGTTATAATCCTTCTCTGGGAGGAGGTTTCTTTTCTGTAAATCCTTTTCTCTGGGATCAGGTTTCTTGGGAAGCTTCTGGAGCCTCCAGCCAGAGCGAAGGTAGACATGAGAATTAAATCTTGACTCTGAATCTCCTAGAGTGTGGGAATCAGACTCTGCCTCCAAGAGTGTGGGAAGTCTTCTTGACCTTCACCAGACTGCTCTAGACTCAATGTTCCTCTTTTTATCCTCCCAGAGAATGGGCTTGTGGGTACTTCCAGGGGCTTGTGGGAACTCCTACAGCCAATGGACTAGCTCCTTTTAAAGGTGTGTAAACTCCTTTTCAGAACTCCTTTTAAAGGTGTGAACTAAAGGTGTGAATCCTGAGCTAGAGAATTGTTAAGTACCAACTTAGTGCCTAGTAAGAACCTAACATAAATACACTAAATATAGGAAACTGGAAACAGAAAGCAGAGACACCAGAACTAAACTTGAATCTATGAACCTAAGTTTTTGGACGTGGTGTCTCTAGTTGTGTGTAGTGCACTTGTATGAGTTGATGAGGATCTGTATTAAGATGGTGGCAGTGTTAGAGAAGTGAAGATAAAGTATGTAAGAGATATCATGAAAATAACATTGCAAAATCTTAGCAATACATTGTGTATGGAGGGTGAGATGGTGAGAAAGCGAGCAGTTAAGGATATCATCTAGTTCTTTATAGATTTTAAGACAGGAGCCGTTTCCTTTTTGTTTTTGTATTCAAAAAACTTAGCTTAATACTTGAAACAAAATGACTGCCAACTATTAGTATTATTGTTGTTCTTAAAATATTTTGTACATTAAGAAAGGTAACAGTAGATATATTGCCTGGATCTGAAGACAGAAAGATCTGAATTCAAATTTGACCTCAGATACTTACTAGTTGTGTGATCTCTTAAAATGGTTATTTAATCTCTGCCTGGTTAAATTTAATTGTTATTATTAGTTGTAGTAATTTCAGCATTATACAATAGGTAATTATTGCATGATATAGACTACAGGTGCTATGGGAGTTAAGAAAAGGTAAAGATTGGTTCATGTTGATAAAATTCTTGAAATTTCATTCCCAATCCAGAGATTCTTTTGAAATAAAGATATATATATATATACACACACATACATACATACATATACATTATATATACACATATATACATTTGTATATACCTACATATATGTGAGTGTGTATATGTTTATGTTGTATATGTATATGTTTGTGTTGCAAAATATACACATACATATATGCATACACATACACACAAACTCATTTTATAAGTGAAATGTGAATTGTATGTTTACTCTCATTTGGTTTCACTAACTTTTCCTTTCTTTAAACAGATATTTTCTCACAAATTTCTGTCCCTTAGGAACAGAGTGGTAAGTGGGAAGAACTTGCTTAAGGGAATCACACATTGCTAGAAATTGTGAAATATTCCTCAAGGGTTAATTTTACAATTTAGCTCTTTAGAAAGAATCCTTAATGGATGTTTCAAGTATTTCTCTAAGAATGGCTATAAGTTACTAGAAACTGAAATTTATGGAATCCATGTACTTAATTTCTGCCTGCCTAAATTTCTTTATTTATAAAATGGTGGCAATAATAGCCACCTCCCAAACTTGCTGCAAAGATCAAATTAGTTATTTACAAACTTTTAAATGTTATATAAATGCTAAGTATTATTATTATTATTATTATTATTGTTAAGTAAATCCTCATTAAAGGTAGAAATCTTGTAACATAGATTTTAGCTTTTCATCCTCAGCTATTCAAATTACTATATCTTTAGGGAATATTTTCTCTTAACCCCATCAGCTTGGTAAGTGGGCCTTGTAATTCATGGTATAAACTGGTTAACTATGGTTAGAAAAATGTGTCATTGAGAAAAATGAGCCATTCTCTTTATTCATTGTATAACTACAGATCAGAGCGAATGGAAAGACTTCCTTACCTTCCAAAGAACCTGTGTGCTTTTTATCTTTAGCTTTTGGGAAATTGCACATAAGTCTTTGTCACATACTCTAACATTGAGAATTTCAGACCACAAAGAGAGCAGAATGGCTTCAAAACAAGCCAATATTCAGAACTTTAGCAAGGAAAAGTCTTTGTATCACTCTTTTTATCCATGTAGACAGTTGTCTACATGGTTCTTAAGTAACAATATCTCTACCTATTGAGAAACACAAAATACTTGGATGAATCCTCTTAAACCTAAAATCATCTTTTCCATGTTCAACTCCCTGAGTAATCAATTTCAACCTTATCTAGATGTGTGTGGCTGATTATTCAGAAATACTAGGGATTTCAGGATAGTTCAGGAGTAGTATATGATTGTTGAATAAAATGGCAGTAGATGAGATTAGTAGTAAAATGAACATGTCCAGTATACTTATAATTTTACAAACTGATTTCCAAAAACATAGTAGGCACAAAAGAAATTAAACACAACATTTGGGTAGTAAAATTATTACAATTAATAATAATGATTGTGAATCTCTCAAAGGTCAATTTATTACTCATGTGATATAGGAGATGCAGGGGGACATAATAGAAAAAGTAGTAAAATGCTAAACAGGAATGTATAGAGGAGTGTGCTTACATGGTAATTATGAAAATCTGGCAGGAATCCTAAAATACTAGTCAGCTGGACTCTGGCCATATTATTAATCAGATCAGTACCTTGATAAAAATCCCTATTAACCAAAAATAACCAGCATCCTCAAAATAAATAAATAAATATATATATATATATATATATATATATATAAAAGCAATATAAAAGGAAATATAAGGTTGCAGGTTGGCCCTAATCAGAATTGCCATGATCATCATCTTGACACAGAGTGCAGAGAAGCAAGTGGCATTCTAAGAATGTAAGATATATCAGAACAAATTAGAAATACCAATATCAAATTTTTGGAAATGCTGAAGTATACATGGCATTTACCACTAACTCAGATAAATCATTAGTGTGCACAAAATGGACTGAAGATTTTAAAAATTGATTTTATTTGATTTAATTGATAAAAAATGAAGATTTTTAAAATTAGGAATCAGTACTTTTAATATTACTGGTTAGAAGCAATGGCTGTTTTTTGTTGTTGTTGTTTTTTTTTTTTTGCCAGTGATATCCTTAACTACAAAACGATCAAGTAATTTCATGCCTAAATCCAGATTAGGTTAATTAACAATCAATATTATGAAGTAACAAATCTGAAGAAGGCAAAGTGAAAGAAAATGAAAGCACTATTACAAGTTCTATAAATGTCTAAAAATAATAAAAAGTGATGGGAAAATAATATTGATATCTCATGTGATTTTGAAAACTAGACAAGGATCCTTAAAATGGAATTTTCAAAAGTTTTGCTATTTAAAGAATAAATTCAAATAATAAATGAATTATATTGAGAGAATCCTTGTTTTTTAAATTAATTTTCCACCTAATCAGCAACACTATTTTCTTTCCTTCTTATGACCATATTAAAAGGGAGAGCCTTTTTCATTTTGTATTCTGAGTCTTTCACCTCTGTCAGTAGTGCAGTAGCACATTTCATTATTAGTCCTCTGGAATAGTAATTGGTCATACTGTTGATTGAGTTTCTATGTGTATCAAGACAAAGGAAATAAGCATTTACATAGCACCTATTACACACCTGGCATTTTACAAATGCTATCTCCTTTTTTCTCACAACAACAAGATAGATGTTGCAATTCATATTTCACTACTGAGGAAATTGAGATAAACAGAAATTGAGAATTGCTCAGTAAGTATCTCAGCAGTATTGCTCAGCTAAAAAAGGTCTGAGGCCAGATTTTAACTTGAGCCTTCATTTTAACTTAACCAGTGCTCCAAGCACTGTCCAAAATAGCTGCCTAAGTTGTTTGATTTGACAATTAAATTGTTGTCCTGATTCTTTACACTTCATTTTGTTTTAGTTCATATAATTCTTCCCAGGTTTTTTTGTAAACCATCCCAATGATCCTTTTTTTTTTTTTTTTTTTTTTTTTAATAAGAAAGAGTATTCCATCAAATTTATATATCATAATTTGTTCAGCCATTTTAAATTCTAATTCTTTACCATACCAAAAGGATATGCAAATATTTTTATATATCCTTAGTTATAGTTTGTTTTATGTAAGACTAATTCAAGGATTTACTAGAGCCATTTTGAATTGGTTCATGAGAGTCAATTGTTAAACTTTTTCATTTAGCTAGGATTTACACTTGGGAAATGTGCAAATGTAATAAATCAGGGATTGATCCAATTTTTTTTTTGATTACTTAGACAATAAAATGATAGGGAAAATGTTAATTATTTAGATTAAATTTAAAACTGTGAAAAGTTAGTTGTTAAATATTTATCAGCATCCAGTATTCCTCCCTCAATCTACTCACTTTTTCCTTTAATCCCCTCCTCCCCCTCTTTCTCTTTTGAGTTAAGTATATTTCTCTACCTAAATCTGTGTATATAGTCTTGCTTCCTTTGAGAGTAGGGTGCTTAGGTCAGCCATTTCCTCTTTGTTTGTATAGATTTCTACTTGTTTACCAATTCTGTAAAATGATTTTCCCTAACTTTCTTCCTTTGACCCCTAATCTTTTCCTTTTCCCAACACTTTCCTTTCTTAAAGATCATCAATAAAACAAAACCACTACTAGGTCTTTTGTCTAATTAGACTACTCTGACTCTTAATGATTCTATGGTTCAGAGGGGGCACAATGTATTATCTTCTAGAACATAAGCAGTTTGTATTTGTTTGATAACTTATGATTACTTATTTTTCTTTGTTGTTTTATGATGCTCTTGATGCCTATGTTTGTACTTCAAACTTTCTATATCAAATAAATAAATGTTGGTTTTAAATCAATAAATATTTATTTAGTACTTATTATGTCCTGGGTGCTGTGCTAAGCATTTTGGATATATCTGGATATATATATATATATATATATATATATATAATATATATATATGTATATACATATATATACATATATATGTATATATGTATGTGTATATATATATGTATGTATGTATGTATGTATGTATATATCTTTGTCTTTTCATCAAGAAAGCTTGAAATTTCTATTTCATTAAAAATCCATTTTTCCTCCTGGAAAATCATACTGTTTTTGGTGTATAAATTACTTTTGGTTGTAAGCCTATATATCCTTTTCCTTTGAAACTAGTCCATAAAAATTTTATTAAACCTGTACTATGTGCCAAGCATTGTACAAGCACTGTCAACTCTTCAGATTTCTAGTTTTAATACTGATTTCACCTACTCCTCTTAATAACTCATTCCATCTATATTTATTATGATATTGTTTTTTCAAGTATCTTCAAATCCCCCTATTGAGATGATCAATGACAAAATGATTAGAGGTCATCTAGAAGGACTCCTCATTTTGAAGATGATGAAACTGGGATTCAAAGGTTAAATGACATATCCAAATTGACACATTCAAACCCAGGTCCTTTGCCTTCAAATTCAGTGCTCTTTCCTCTGCCCCTTAGTGGCTCTTCTACAATTTAAAATTAAAGAATTTAAATAATTGCCCACTATAAATGTGAGAGAGTTTCCTATGGAAATTAGGGGAAATAAGTAGAGGAAGAAGACACAGGGTTATATAACATTTCTTTTAAAAAGTCCTCTAACATGTTCATTTTTGGTGATTTCTTTGACACATTGAAGAACCATTAAAACACTAGGCTCTAGCAATTTACAGGAAGCATAAGCTTTCCCCAAAGGTGGCAAGCCCAGTTTATTCAGCCCATTGGGTTGATCTACATGCATTTCAATCTCATAGAATAACATTTTAACTGAAAAGTAGGGGCCACCTGCCATTCAGCAGTGTTTACATTGCCTCTTTGTATAAGCAGACCCATTTAAGTAATCTCTAGTCTGAAGTTCCTTTCAGTAATAAAAACCAAGGTCATGCATTCTTAATGATGGATCTTAGAGCTTGTTTACAAGAGCAGATGCAGAGTAGTTTACAAGAGCAGATGCAGAGTAGTTTACAAGAGTAGATATCTCCTTGATTCCTTGCTCTAGTTTTCAGAGTACTATGTTACCTAATTAAAGATTGGAACTGCTTCAAATACTTTTGTAAATCATTGGAGTATAAATGTGAAATTTATTTGGATAATTTTGTGGAGCTATGATCTCATACAGATGGACATTTCCTCTACTGGTACAGGTCATAACCCCTCCACGACTTCATGTCCTTTGTAATTCATGTCCATGTCTTTCTATTAATTCTTCTCAATTACTCAAAGATTTCCTTTAGTTCTTTTATTACATTTTGGATATTAGTGCAGCATTCAGGACTTCTGTCTTTCTTGTTCATCACTTATTCTCTTTATATAATGTTTCTTTTGTTCTGACAATCTGGCTTGTCCTCCATGAACCCTTTTATCACATTCATTATATCTTGTTTCTTGCCCTTTTTCTTGAGTCTCTTGAAGTTTTGATTCTTCTGATATAGGAATGTTCCATGATTCTTAGACATATACATTATCAAGAAAATATCAATGTCAAAAATAAGTTTCAATGATAAGGAGCATTAAAAGCACTGTTCAGTTTCCAAACATGGTCTTTCTTTCTGCATGTTATTCAGTTTAGGGCCCAGATCATTGTCTATTTGTACGTATAAGTATCTATTCTTTAGGCTACACACCCAGCTGTATCCTAAAATTTGGACACTTTAATGTATTTTAATTCATTTTGCTTTTCTTGTGTGATTTAGTAGGTATCTCTCTTTCAAATGACTGGAGATGTCATTGCTTGATTAATATTATCACATATTTTCAATAAACAATACATAAAAATGTCCTTAAATAATAGCCTTCTTCAAATTAAAGACCTAATCACTCACTCCTTATTGCTTTTTCACTCTATACCTACCCACACTCAGCCTAGGTGTCAAGGCATATTCAAATCCTACCTCTTCCATAATGGCATTTTCAACTTCTCTGTGTAATTGTGACCTCTCTTTCAGTTTCTCTCCTGAGTTTCTTAGGGCACCTCTCCTCTGAACTATACAATTCAAAATTTGTTTATCTACTGCTTTGTATACTCTTCTAATGATATTGTTATTGTTCAGTTTTGTCCCACTCCTCAGGCTCCAATTTAGAGTTTTTTCTTGGCAGAGTTATTGGATGGGTTTGCCATTTCCTTCTTCCATTCATTTTACAGATGAGGAAACTGAGGCAAACAGGGTTAAATTACTTGCCCAGGGTTACATGGCTATTAAGAATTTGAGATTGGATTTAAACTGAGGAAGAGAAATTTTCCTGACTTACTGGTTCATCTATTGTGTCACCTAGCTTCCCTGATATTATAACTAATGGTATTATGCATATGTCATTCTCCTCTCTTCCATTAGATCTCTGAGGGAAGGAGCCATGTGATAACCATCTGTATCTTCCACATAAGCTAGCAGTGTTAGAGCTATCATTATTGTTCAATGATTAAAAAACTGATACAAACCTTGTATTTCTTTTATGAAAATTTTATTTATGGAATAATTTGCCATTTTAATTATCTTTATTTTGTTATATTTTTGGTCACGGATAGGAAAGATATTTGATTTAAATCAACTATCATGGAGAGGAAGATCACTATTAGGTTTGTCATTATAAGTGTAATTGTTACTTTCCATGACAATTTTGTATTATGTGTTCAGAGTTATACCTATAGTAAAAATAGGTCCCTGTTTCTTCTTTATATGGGAATTCTTGTTTAAATAATGCATGGGAAGAAAAAAATGTGTTGGAATAAAATATTGGACTTCACTATAAAATAGGACATAAGTAACCTCTTGAGAAAGGTGAAGAACTGGAAGAAAAAATTCAATTTTTAAAGGTGGTGGTAGTAGAATTTCTAGTCCGACCAGAAGTATGAAGCAAGGCTGATCTTTGGCAGGTGTGTTTAAAGTATATCACTATAGGAGACCTTATAGGATAGGAAGATTATCTCTGCCATGAACTCAAGGATCTTGCATTCTGTCATTCTTAGTTATAGGTAGACTGAGTTAACTTTTTGCCCTTTACTTTTCTAAACAAACATTAGAAACCTTTTATAGTAGATCAGGTAGCTTGGTGGCATAGTAGATAGAGCACAGATCTTAGAATCAGGAAGATTCAGTTTTATGAGTTCAAATTCAATCATCTCAGATATTTGCTAGCTGTATGACTCTAGGAAAGTCATTTAACCTTATTTGCCTTAATTCCTCTATTGTAAAATTAAATGGAGAAGGAAATGATAAACTGCTATAGTATTTTTGCTAAGAAAACCTCAAATGAGATCATGAAGAAACATATATGATTGAAATAGAACATAACAAATAAAAAATCACAATAGATATCATATAAAATCCATCTTAAAAAATGAATCTTAATACAATATAGCCAACCAGGAGTCAGCCAGTAGAATGTAAACCCTTTGACCTAGGTACTACATTCATTTTCTCTTTCTATCCTCAGCCTTAGCCAAGTGATTCAAATATAGTAGGCATGTATCAAATGCATATTAAATTGAAATCATGATCCAATTTTGGCTTGAGATAGTTCCAGTGAGAAGAAACCTACTACATTCTAAGGTAGTATACTACATTTTGGGTAACTTTAATTGTTAGAAAATTTTTGTTTTTGTTTTTGCATCAAAATAAAATTTGCTTCTTTACAACTTCTATTCATCATTATACAATCAAATAAAACTAAACTAATCCCTCTTTCACAAAGTTCTGCAAATTATTTAAGACAATTTTTATGATACTCCTTTCTTCCCCCATATCCACACTGAATTTTCTGTTCCTTGAGCTAAGGATGCCTACTTCTGGAACAGGCACTTAATCACTTTCATTGGTCCCTTAAGAAACCTCTCTAGTTCATAAAATTTCTAAAAATGTAATGCTATCACCTATATTTATTCTTTAATCACTGATGGAGTGGCCCAACCATCAAATATCATTTTCACCCTCTCACAATTAAAATGTGTGCTTATTGTATATAAGGGCCTTCTTTTTGTTTTAGTTGCCAGAGGTACCATGTCAAACTGACATCTAAATGTTTTGGGATATTCTTTCCTTTAAGAAATGAAAAGCCCAGTCCTAGATTCTGACATCTAGAGCATTAAGTTATATTTCAGATGAGCATGTAGACTTAAATAATAATAATAAATATTATAAATATAAATAAAAAATAATAAATAACTGCAGCATACTGCAGTTAAGTTTAATATTGTCTCAACTACTTCTCATTCTAGGTTGTATACTGGCAAACTGAATTACAATTTTTTTTTTGTTCTTGTTTTTACTTATTGGGGCAATGATTCTTGGGAAAGGAAGTCAGGGGACTTGATTTTTTTTTTGCTGGGATTGGAATGACTCCTCTAGAATGAACTTTTAAGCAAGATATTTATATATATGCCCTGAAGTGCCTCCTCAGAAAGAGATTTTAGTGTTGTTTTTTTTTTTTTAACTTGAATTACAGGAATAATCTTTGGGTGCATGACTCAATGTATATAGAACACCTGAATTCCTCAGAAGAAAAGGGCTATGACCAGGTAGAAAAGGGAGGGGGACAAGGGCAGCAGTTATGCTTTGAAGCACTTCTAAAGTACTTTGCATTTTCCCCCAGCTCAAGAAAAGGTAGGCAAACCTCTTTAAAGTCATTAGCACAGCTTTGCAAATAGGTTTGGAAAGTCATTAGGCCAATAAAAATTCAATTCAGCTGGGGGCAAAATTTGCATTATCCCTGACCCCTTTTACCTGGGACCCAGTCTTGCTTTAGTGGCCACCTGCACTCTGAGAGCTTCCAACAGCTCTAGGCTAAAAAGAACTAAGCATCTGCCTACAGCAGACACACATTCCTACAAATCGGCACCACAAAGGGAAAGGGAAGCCTAGGCAGAACAGAAGAGTGCATTTTAGGCCATACAACTTGACTGACAATCAGCTCATCTCTTGCTTTCTCCTTATGCTGCCAAGATCTCTTTGAGTTCTAAGGAAACGAGTTCATTTCTACAGAGTCATTAGTGTACCTTATATACATCTCAAAGAGATTACAGTTGTGGTTCTCGGATGGATCATTTGTTCTGATAGTTTTATTCTATAGATAAATAATTTCAGCTCCAGAATCCAGGTTTCATGATTCTTAGACTCTCTGGTTTTTGTTTGTTTTGTTGTTATTATTATTATTATTATTATTATTATTATTATTATTATTATTATTTTATTTATTTTTTTTTTACAAGGCCTAAGCTTGCTACTGTTTCCTTTTTGTTTGTTTGTTCGGGAGTGAGATTCCAATGAAGTAAGGGCCAAGGGATTGCAGTGTGTTAAGAATACTTCTGGTTATGAGCTAAACTCATGTCTAAGTTTTTTTATCTTCATAAAGATTGGTTTGCTTTTTTTCCTGAGAGAACTACTTTATAGTTCTAGATTACACATTTAACTAACATGACACCAATATGTATTCATTTATTCATAAAGTCTAAAAGTGAAAGAACATGGATGCTTAGAGAAAGAATATCACTTCCTTTCATAGTTTAATGACTCTCTAACCTCATCAAATGTAAACTCCTATCTGGCCTAAATGTTTTTTTTTTTTGTTGTTTGTTTGTTTGTTTTTTGTTTGTTTGTTTGTTTTAATCTCAATTTCCTACTATAGTATTATACACATAGAAGACATTTAATAAGTACTTGCACATTAGTTTGAATTTAGTAATGTGGATATTCTTTCCATTGAAGCAGATTGCAGCACATCTGCCAACCAGTTGGTCAAAAAATATTTATTAAATTCTTTCTATGGATCAAGTACTGCTTTAACTGCTGAGGATACAAAAAAATGCAAAAGATAAACTCTGCCTCAAGCAGCTTGTAATCTAGTGGATAAAGAAAACTATTATTAATAGTTAACAATGATAATCTACTAGCATTTGTATGGTGCTTCAAGATTTGTAAATTGCCTTATAATATTGAGTTATTTTATCTATTTTTGACTATTTATATCAGTGTGCTTGTTTTCCCAAAAATCCAGTCTATAGAACACTAGACCGGCAAATAATTTAAATTGTACTTGCTTCAGTTTTCTCAGTTGTAAAATGGGGCTAATAATAGCACCTATCTCACAGAATCAATGAAAATCAAATGAAATAATATTTGTAAGTGCTTTTTATAGTGAACTATATAATGGACTATTCCCTTCCCTTCCCCAAGGGATTCACTCAACATTCTGAGGATCTTCTTCTAGCTCTTGTGATATTGCACAAATACTAATTATATACCTGATGCTCACTGGCTATCTCTTGCTCTTCTGTGACCAGCTCCTTTTTTTTTTTTTTTTTTCTTCTTTTTCTTTTCTGTACTACAGATTTCTTATGACATCTTTATGCAAACCTGTTACCAGGGCCAGGAAAATAACTTAAACTTGATGTTTTAGTAAATGTTTATTGATTAATCGGCTGATTTAGGGCTGATATTACCTTTAAATAAAATAAACAATGCCCTTCCTCCCTGTGTGTGTGTGTGTGTGTGTGTTTTGAACAATGAAGACCTTCTTTGGCTTCATTACACCCCATTCTCCTGATAGTTCATATCAGCCTGAAATATGGCAATAGAAGCTTCATTCTTTTCCTATTAGGTTTGATATATTTGTTAAAATGATGATGAATTAATTCAATGTTTTGTTGGTGAAATTCTGGAAGAAATAACAGATGAAGTTTTGAACAATCATAATTTAGTAAGGTTGATCTTCAGATTTTCTTTTGGGAATAGGTAGAAAGAGAGCAACAAGATGATGCCTGGTAGTTTAAAAAATGATAATGAGCTCTAAAAGCAAATATTGCCTATTTTACAATTTTGCTTCAGGTGCCTCAGAGTGCTAAATATTATTCATGTAAAGTTTGAGCCCTGAAGAGACTTGGTGAATAAAATAGTTTAAATCACTTTAATGTAACAAGGAAGAAAATCTTCTAGATTGATGTGTTCCCTGAAAAACTTTTTTTTTTTTTTACAAAGCTAGTTTGATTTAAAATATAAGTGACAATAATGTCAAACTAGTCAAAAATTATGCTTCCAAAATATAATTGCTGAATTTATACTATGAACTTATACTTTGGTCTCCCTCATGAGATGGTAAACTCCTTGAATGCAGGTAATGTCTTTTCCTTCTTTTTCTAACACAATGCCTGGCATATAGAAAGTGTTTAATAAATAATTACTGAATGATTGATTGATAATGGGGATGTATGGGAATGGAGTTAGGTTGCTTTTCTGTTGTTTTAATATCTTTTGTAGACTTTCTATGAAAAGCAAACAGCAAAGTATTGATTCTTTATATATTGGTCCTAGTAATTGTTTTCGTCACTATATGGCCTACTGCAAAGTTAATAGATTTACTATTTTGGCTGTTGGGAAAAAAAACAAAAAAACAAAAACAAAACCAAAAAAGCATCCCAAACAAATAAAAATATATGATGTTGAGGATATGATGACAGATATATGGCATCATTATAATATAAATCATAACAGGAGACTTGAGTAGCTCCTTTGCATGTCTGTTTCTTAGAGCAGTATCCAGTATCTGGCCATGTTTTGGCTACCATTTTAAAATAAGTTTAATTCAAATATGCACTTGGTCTGTGATCTCATTGATTTAGGATTTCTCTCTGACAATGCAAATAGTAACTCATCCATGCCAGGCCAATGTGACTCTTGTTTATGTTCTCCCAAAAGTTTGACCCAGGGGATCCACCAATCATACCAGGGGGATTCCTGGCTAAAGTCTGACATAAGGTATCAGTGGAGGGAGCACTCTGACTGTCTACCCATCATTCATTGTTCTTATGATATGATCAGCTTCTATTCATCTCCATGTCATTTGGTTCCTTGATCATATCCTTTTGCTCAAGCAGTATGCCTTTGCAGGCTATACCAGCCTGCTTTAACCTACCACATACTTTTTCAAGGGCCCCTGTATAATATTCATACTCAATACTCCAGAGTCAGTAGTGTTCTATGTCTTGCTACCTTATAATTACATCAAGGTAGAGAAATCCAGTCTTTAACAACTGGGTAGTTATGTTCATTTTCAAACCCATAGTAACTTTCTTCCATCTTTCAGCCAAGATTATATACTGTTTTATAAATGAAACAAAAGACAGACTCCAAAATGTTATTTAGAGGTCATTTGGCTGAGCAAAGTATTTTACCTTTGTAAATACTTATGCATGTGAAAATAGCAAATGATAATAATAAGCATTTATTTAGCATTTTAAGACTAGTCTCAAACCAGTTATATGATCTTAGACAAGTCACTCACACCTATTTGCTTTATTTCTTTATCAGTAAAATGAGCCAGGGAAGGAAATGACAAATACTCCAGTTTCTTTGCTAAGGAAAGCCCCAAAGAGATTGAAGAGAGTAGCACTTGACTGAAAATAACAAATAAGCACTTTAAGGTCTGAGAAACACTGTACATGGTCATTTCATTTGGTTCCCACCACAATCTTAAGAAGTAGGTGCTACAATTATCTCCATTTCACATGAGGAAGATGGAGACCAAAGGCTCAAGTGAGCAAATGTCACAAGAAGGATCGAAAATCACTCCACTCCTTCTTCTAAGTCCAACAGTTTTACCCATTGTGCCACCAACCTACTGAGGTGACAGAACAATCTGTCTCATTACTTAAGCATATTTTATATTTTTAATCTTGATGTATAAGGGGATAAAAATGCAGATAGGGATAATAGCTAAAAAGGTGACTTTAGATATAGGAAGAGGCTCAAGTCTCACTCTTGATACATAATAACTATAAGATACTGACCAAATCATTGAACCTCTTCTTACATTTCTTCAGGCAAATCTCTAATTGCATTGATGGAGGAAATTTATTGGAGTTCCTTCTATTCATGAAATGATGTCATTTACTGCTTCCCCTCAAAAAAAAAAAAAAAAAAAAAAAAAAAAACCTCAACAAAAACAGTAATTTTAACAGGCTTTATAAAAGATTTTAATTTTTAAAAATAATTGTTAAACATTGATTTTACAGTAATTGACATTTGCCTTTATTTGTATTACCTGAGCTTAGCATAAACATTTAAAATTCTTGTTTATTGATTTTTTTGTCTTACATAGATATCTTTTAAACAAAAAAAGTTTTTAAAATTTTGGTTGGAATTTAGTCGTTTTAAACTATGCTGCAGATCCAAAGTGCTCTCTTCATGTCCCCTTCTCTCTAATTTATTTTGCTTTAAATTTTCTTTCTTTTCTGACCTTCCCCCATTTAGTTTCCCCACACCCATCCAGTTGAGGGAAATGAGGCAACAATAACTTTGTTCCTTCTGTATTTCACCTGGCCCACCCAGAGAAAAGCTATTCCTAGACAAATGTGGAAAACCGAAGGCTTGCGGAACTACACTGGCCCTTTAATCTACCATCCTCTGTGTGCTGCTAAGCCTAATGTTTAATTTGAAAAACACTGAAAATAGCATGAAAGGAAATGTGGAATTTGAATAGCTATATATATATATATATATATATATGTTTAAGATTGTCTTTCTTAAAAACACTGTATTTGTAAGTTGATACTTCACCCAAAATACATAGACTTCCTATGAGATAAGATTGGTAATTTCAAATTAAGGAATGATTTAAAAAACAAACAAACAAACAAACAAAAAACAAAAACATTCTCCACTTTGTATTAAGAGGTTAAATATATTTATTATACAGAAGATGTATACCACTATGAACTCTCCGATTAGTGTGAACTTCACAAAATGCTTAGATGTAGCCAATGAAAAAAGAATAATGAAAGTGAATTTCATTAATTTTATTTTTAGAGGCAATATAGTGGACAGAGTGTGGCCTGATTTGAATGGTTTGAGTCCTGCTTCAGACAATTATTAGAATTACTAGTGATATGATCCTTGGGTCAATTCCTTAAGGTTCTTAGAATTAGTTTCGTCCTCAGAAAAGTGGGGATAATAATACCCATATCGGTATTATTATGAAGATCACAAAGCTCTCTCTTTCTACCCCTCCTTACATATATACATATACATACAGATGTACTATATATGTGTATATATGTATATACACACATAGATAGTGTGCATATACATACATATACATGTGTATATATATATATATGTATATATATATGTATATATAGTTTACCTATATAAGCTTGTAAAGCTCTATCTAGTGTTTTGCAAACCTTAATCTGACCTTTAAAAGTGAACTTGTTGCTATTTTTTACTTACACCTGGAGCATAAAACCAGAGGATCTTGATTTCAGAATATTAATGAACTTGGGAGGTAAAATGGCAAAGTGGATACAGGACTGGCCCTGGAGTTAGGAAGACCTCTATCTTTTCTTTGTTTGACACATGTTAGCCTAATAGTCTCTGGGCAAGTTACTGGATTGTCCAATGCCCCAGATAGTTCACTAAGTCTATGAGTTGCAGGAGAGTTAACAATGGTCATTAATGAAGAAAGCTTCCACATTAGGAAATCCTTGCCCACCAATAAAATTGTAGTTTTAAGCCTCTCAGTCTTCCAAAAGTGAATTCTATTACAATAAATGTTTTTTGTCTTTCCTGTTCATTTCATTTCTTCCTCCCTCCCTCCCTCCCTCCCTCTCTCCCTCCCTCCCTCCCTCCCTCCCTCCCTCCCTCCCTCCCTCCCTCCCTCCCTCCCTTCCTTCCTTCCTTCCTTCCTTCCTTCCTTCCTTCCTTCCTTCCTTCCTTCCTTCCTTCCTTCCTTCCTTCCTTCCTTCCTTCCTTCCTTCCTTCCTTCCTTCCTTCTGTCTCCTCTACCTTCTTTTCCTCTTTTACATCCTCTTTGGAAAATAGATGAGGATTCTTTTCAAAACCATGGCTTTCAATTGTAAATTGGTCAATGGTGACTATCTTTGTTGTTTGGAATTTATGTTATCTTATTTAGGGCATATAATATGTATGGTGATTTTTCAAATATTCTGTTTTACAGAAATGAGAATTGAGTGATCTGAGGCAATTGCATTAGACTAAATAGAAACAGGATCATTAAACTGTACATCAGGATCTTATGCTTGCATATTGACTTAGAAAACTACATATTAACATTATCCATGTTTTATATTATATTGTTAAATAGTCCCAAAATATATTATAATCTGGTCTAGATTAAACCCTTCTTCTTTCCTCTTATTTGTTCATTGTTTTCCTAGAGATTGGAGGGAGAATAGTAAATTAGTTTAAATAAGAAAATTAACAGGAAAAATGACAAAGGTTCAAAAGTGGTTGATAGCAGATGTAGTACATATGCTGTCTGCCTAACTAGAGATCTCCAATCTAACTCAGTCTCAGGAGCGGGTAATATGAGAGGGGTAGAAATGAGGGTGGGGGCTAGAATGACAGAGAAAGGCAATTGTTGGAGGGGGATGTGGGAAAACAGGGACACTGATACATTGTTGGTGAAATTGTGAATACATCCAGCCATTCTGGAGAATGATTTGGAAATATGCTCAAAAAGTTATCAAACTGTGCATACTCTTTGATCCAGCAGTGTTCCTACTGGGCTTATACATCAAAGAGATCTTAAGAAAGGGAAAGGGACTTGTATGTGCAAGAATGTTTGTAGCAGCCCAGAAAGTAGAAATTGAGTGGATGTCTATCAATTGGAGAATGGCTGAATAAATTGTGGTATATTAACATTAAGGAATGTTATTATTCTGCAAGAAATGACCAACAGGATGATTTCAGAAAGGCCCGGAGAGACTTACATGAACTGATGCTGAGTGAAATGAGCAGGATCAGGAGATCATTATATACTTCAACAACAATACTATATGAAGACATGGACATGGCCATCTTCAACAATGAGACAAACCAAATCAGTTCCAATAGAGCAGTAATGAACTGAACCAGCTACACCCAGCAAAAGAACTCTGGGAGATGACTATGAACCAATACATAGAATTCCCAATCCCTCTATATTTGTCCACCTGCATTTTTGATTTCCTTCACGGGCTAATTGTACACTATTTCAAAGTCTGGTTCTTTTTGTAAAGCAAAATATCTGTTTAGGCATGGATACATATATTGTATTTAATTTATACTTTAACATATGTAACATGTATTGGTCAACCTGTCATCTGGGGGAAGGGGAAGGTGGAAAGGAGGGGAAAAATTGAAACAAAAGGCTTGGCAATTATCAGTGCTATAAAATTACCCATGTATATATCTTGTAAATAAAAAGCTATAATTAAAACAACAACAACAACAACAACAACAACAACAACAACAACAACAACAACAAAAAACAAAAACAAAAAAACAAGTGAGGGTGGGAGGAACTCATAGACCTGGCTATTCTCTATGACTTTACTGCTTCTCTGCCAAGTGCTGAGAATCAGCTATTTAGCCAGCATAGGCTAAAATAAGTGTGAAAGCACATAAGGATTTTATGTGGTTTTTTTTTGCTTGTTTGTTTTCTCTATATACCTATGATTTCATTGGTGTAGGAGGTCACTGGGAGCAATACTACCTTCTACATTGTCTTACAGAGCTATTTAAAGAAATGAAAAGTTAAATGAATTGCTTAGGATCACACAGCCAAACTGTGTCAGAGAGATGGACTAGAATTCATGCCTTCCTGATTACAAAGCCAGCTCTCAATTGGAAATATCTTGTGTTTATATGCATGGATGCACACATACACATATATGCATATACAAAATGTACAGACACATACCTATGGTTATTATGTAATTATTAATCACATAAAATATAAGCACAATATGCTAACACAGAGACACATACTGTAATGAACATATATATATAATTGATACATGTATATAATGTGATTAAATAGCTCACACACATACAGAAACATAGAGCTATATACATGCATACAACACACACGTTCACATGTGCACTACATATACATACCATATAGTTACATTATGCATGTGTTATATATTACATACATTATAATATCTGCATAAATATACACATACACATATTATATCTATATTCATACATATGTATACAGTGCAATACAATATGCATATGCACACAATAGAATTACCCAGTGAATGTACACAACATTTGCATGTGTGTACACACAACACACATGCACACATGTGTCCATAATACACACACATATATAAGCATATGCACACAAATATACACACATATACATATTTTTACTACATGTGCATATATTATGTATGTGTATGTGCTTATATATCTATATTCCTAAGATTAAAATGCCAGAGGCATTTAAGGGAAAGTAATGCTTTATTACACAGTATCAAAGGAGAATCTGTTTTGATGTAAGTCTTACCTGGCCTAGCAGGACTTCCCAGTGTCAGCTCACCATCTCTCCTGTTGGTTTCTGTGGAAATCAGAAGCTTTTAAGACACACTAAAAGTGGTGCCATGACTAATGTCTGCAGGGAGCTAATTATCTTGGTCTTATCTCTTGTCTTTGGTTAATGACACAGAGTAAAGTTGCCTTAGGTTCTATGGGAGACCCCTCCCCCCCACTTTTAAATGCTTACTTGTACTTAGCAATGGTTTACTAAGGCTCTCAACAATAGCAAAAGCTAGCTTTCTTCCAGTGGTCTGGTTTTATCCATGAGGAAGTCCTATTATTTATGTGGCCTGAGTTGGGCTAGGTATAAGAGCATATACTGTTGTTCAGGATGCTGGGATGCAGACCCCAGGCAGTTTGACAGTTGAGTTAATCTCAACTTCTATTCTCCAATTAAAACACAAACCTGCTGATCAGATGGGGAGTCTTGAGCAGTGTGAGTTAACTCTCCTCTCTGTGAGCCATGACATAGTGAAATAGACCTTTTAAGTCAGTTTAAATAACTTTATTCCCTGGAGGACTAACACAAAACTCAGCTTTGGGTACTTTGGACACACGTTATATGGTGTCTGTGGAACTGAATAAGATAATTCTAGTACCTCCTCTCTGCTAAATCCTAGCAGTGCATCATCATTATCATATTATGGATTTACCTCTAGTGGAAAATCATGAAATATGTTTTTAATAAAATAAGTGTTTATCACAGAGTCTGAATGGTCCATTTAACTTAGATTTTTAACTCCTCTTAGGAGGGGTTAACAACCTACCCCAGGTCTTCAGCAATGTATTCTGAGCCACAATAGCATTTATTGAGTTCAATTGAAATTTACATTTTTCTCTTCAGAAGAATTAAAAATCCAAGGATATCAGAATTTGAGTTGGAATCAAACTCAGAGATCATCTAGTCTAAATTGTGCAACAAAAATCCACTTCTTACAATATTTAATTCCTTTCAATAAATAGATACATACATCAACTATGTAAAAGAGAGAGAAGAATGGTTGCCCTTGAGGATCACAGAAGGTTAAGTACAATCTCCAAGGAGTTTATATTTTACTGTCCTCTTAACAACCTGCTCCTAGAACAAGTTTCTTAAAATCTTGGGAGCATACTAAGGGAAGGGGAAATGGATAGGACTTTTGATGATAATAGAATAAGACCTAAATTTAGACCTACACTAAAATCTTGGTCTTGTGATATATTACCCATTTGACCTTAAGCAAATAATTTAACCTTACTGGACTTATTTCTCATTTATAAAATGGTGAAGTTGGATTCCAGAACTTTTGAAGTTTCTTCCAGTATACACATACACACACACACACACACACACACACACACACACACACACACGCATAAATCTATGTCTTAAAATTCCTAAATCCTTGGAAGAATTAGCAATGGAGAAGCAGGGTTACTACTGATTATGCTTCTCCTATCCCTGTGAATCCCAGCAAAGGTAGAAGTGGAGTAGGATATTGAGACAATAATTAGTGTGGACTAGATTCCAGTTTGCTCTTGTAGATCTAGGGTAGTAACCAAGGTAAGTACTCAAGAACATTATTATTCCTGTTATTTAATGATTTACAATCTAGTTCTCCTCTGCAAAGAAATGATAATAATAGACACCTACTTGCACCATGGTTAGGATTAACTAATATGTATATCTAGTTTTAGTCCTTCCCAAAGTAAGATAACTTTACCCATAGCACTACTCCCTATGACTGAGGGTGTGACCATATTAAGATAAAAATAGAGATGTATATCTCTGTTAAAGTTTTTCCCATGTAATGCTCTTCTAATTAGTGTTTTTTAAAATATATCATTATTATGCTTTATAAAAAAGTGTTCCTTTGCTATTTATTATTATATTTAGTGAACATTTAGGACAAAGAGCACTGAGATCAGAGTAAGGAAAATTGAATTTTACTCTTGGTTCTCTCATGTCATCTTAGGCCAGTCTTTGGGATTTTTCTTCATCTTTTAAAATGAGCTTGTAAAATCAGAATGATGCCCCATGTCAGATCCAATTTAATATTGTTTCTTTGTTCCTGATACAAAGAAGGATTTTGTGGAAAATTTTTGTCTTCCATGATATTAAGATTAAAAGTTATTTGTTGGTTTGTTTTTTTTCCTAGAGTGGGTTGATTTTCTCCAAAATTCACAGATTATCACTAATAACAATAGGAATTCTTCATTTTTGGAATTCTTGTTTGTTGGAATTCTTCATTTTTAAAATGCATAAGTTTTCATGATTAAAAAAAAAAGAAAAAAGGCTTTGGTCAGGGATTTTACTCCAATTCCTAATTGCTAAAGACTTACATCATCATAATTTATCTAGAAATTAACTTTGATGATGAGACATGTCTTTCTAAGGAAGCACTGTGGCTATAAGAATTCTTTTTAAATACATAATCAGATACCTCTCTGATTTCATTGATTCAAGGGCTCCCAGCATTGCCCAATGCTGATTACAACTTATCTTCCATGCCAGTTTATCCTGTGCAATTTTTATTTAAGTCCTTCCAAAAATTCATCATCTTACTGTAAAGATATGAGTCCAACATTCATATTTTCCATTCATCAATTCTCACTCTCTTCAGGAACACAGTCCATATTATCTTTCTATTAAATTCTTTGTAATGTCTTTTATTCCTTTATGAGAGTGTTTCATTGATCATGTTTTACCTTTTGCTTAGTCTTACACTAACTTTTCTATTGCCCTCTTAGTGATGCTTAAGTTATTTTTTTGAAAGTAGTGATTTTCAAGGTCTTGTAACAATGTAACAATGTCCATAAAATGTTTGGATTGAAAAAATGGGTCTTTGCTCTTACATAAATTGTTTTAATTTCTAGATAATATTATTATAGTCAGTCCTTATAGAATTTTTAGATTTTCAATAATTTGTTTAAATAATGCAGAATTAAAATTAACAGGGCAATTAGGTGATACAGTGGTTAGAGTGCTGGGTCTGGAGTCAGAAAGACTTGTCATCCTGAGTTCAAATCTGGCCTAAGAAACATACTAGCTGTAGGACCTTGGATAAATCACATAATCCGTTGTCATAATCTGACAATTTAGCTAGAGAAAAAAATGGCATACCACTCCACTATTTTTGCCATGAAAATCCTAAATGGGGTCACAAAGAGTAGGACAGGACTGAATCATAGAAACGACAAATATTTTCATTCTGTAATTGTTATTCTTTTTGTTAATTATAAATTATGGTCCTAGCCTACTGAAACTGGAATCTCACTATGCATAGTCAGATGATACAGTGATAACAATCACATCTATTATAAATTTTATTCTGTTTGTAAAAGTATAATCAATTTTATTTTTTCTGATGCTATTAAGCATTATTCATGTCCAGTAACTATCTTTTTCTTTTTCTTTAAGTCAGTGTTTACGATACAGATGCATGAGGCTTTTTTATAATTTGTCTTTATTTCCCTTTACTTCTTTATTCTGAACCAACTTTCTCATATATTTCTTCTCAGTCTTACCTTTTTCCACCTTTCACTTGAAGCCATCAAGCATTACAGTATATATTAATTTGATTTAGAAGGTCCTAGCAGTTACTCTGCTAAGTAACAATTACTCTGATACTTTATCCTCAGTAATTATGGCTGATGCATAAACTAAAATTACTTTATGGTATTCTTTTTGCATATACTTATGATTAATACTATGATAAATAAGTCCCATAAATAATATTTTGGTAACTTTTTGTCATACCATAAAACCTATTTGCCCAACTCCTTTCCCCCCATTTTTATTTCATTAAGAAATTTGTGCAACACCCTTCCATACATCTGTAAATTCATGTTTTCTGATTTTACTTATGATAAGAATATCAAGATTTATATTATTAATTTTTTAAGCAAAATATTCAATTGTTGGTCATTGGACAATAATTCAATATTCAGAATTCTAGCAATCAAATAGAAGTTTGTTGATAGGCTCATAACTATGTGATTCTTAGAATCCTCTATTCCTTTTCCTCTCATTATGTCATCACTAGTGAAGAAATTAAAAAAAGATCCATACTGGACAGAGGGCCACTTAAAAATATTTTCTTCTTTTTTTCATGGGTTGCCATGGTCAAAAATACTTTATTTTTAAATAAAAATACATTAAAACAAAGAATATCATGAACTCACCAGTTGTTTGTTGTAATATATAACCGAGGCAATTGGATTTAAATTGAACATAAGTGATTTCCTGGTTATCTATTAGTAACCTATTAGGTAGATAGATCAATAGATCAATAAATATAGATATATTGATGAATCTATCTATCTGTCTGTCTACATGTTCATATGTGTATGTGTATACACACACACACACTTACAAGTGTTTATTGTTGGTAGAGAAATTCATTTTTTCTACTGCCCAGGGGGCATTCTGTAAAATATGTAGCTAGTCCAGATGAAACTGTTTCAGTTGCTGAAGTAACATGTTTGAGTATCTCTTGATATTCCCACTCTTTCCTCTTCACATTGCAAATAGTTCATCATTGTTTATTTTTCTAGTATTATTAATAACTGTTATGATGAGAGGAAAAGGTATTTATTTTGAAGAGTCCAGATGTAAACTGATGTATGTATCCTTAAAATAGTTCAGAGTTAGGTTTCAGTGGCCAAGTTCACAAACCACAGCCATTTACAGAATCAGTGGCTAATATCCAGCTTTGGTTTGTAGATCACACTCCAGGGAGGAGAAACTAATTTTTTTCCCCCACTTCACAAGAACAACTGAAAGATTACAAATGGCAAAGCACTACAATTTAATCCAGATTTGGCTATATATTTTGAGGTTAGTTTACATAAAATAGAGAGTTTCTAGCTTTTTTGTGTCTAGGTTTGACCATTTTCCTCTGGTTAGGGTGTAATGTCTTGTGCTGTGACCAATCAACCACAACATAAATAGGTCAAAAGACTAGGAAAATACTAGGGTAAGAAAAATGAGGAGTACAACTGGGAGCAGCTAAGCCAAGGCACAAAGGATGAACCTGACACTAAGGTGTGCCAGAGAAGTTTTCTAAACTGTATGATGGCAATGTATAAAAATGCCTGAAGCAGGGGCTGAGCGTCTGTTCCCTCGGTAAAAAACAAAACAATTTCATACCCAAATTTATGGAGAGGTATGATATTAGTGAAGGAGATAAAGTTACACTAATCAAGATAAAGAACACTCATCCTATAATAAAAGCACCATTTATCCAGAGCTCAAACATTCCAAAGTTGCAGATCTATAGATTGCAGGAACAACTTTGACATGTAGAGTATGTGCAATGTAGGTAGTTTGCATATGTAACAGCAATGAATTTGATGGCACTGAAGACTGCACTGTGAAAGATGTATGTTTCTGATCTGTTCTGATTATGGTACTGGAATTAAGCTTTGAGAGAAAAAAAAAGCCTCCCAGAGTTCTCCTGGATGTTTCCAGTGACTGACATTAAAAACAGGCATTTATTGAGCTATTTGTAGTTGAGGAAATGTACTAGACTTGGAGTAAGGAAGCCTGTGATTAAATTCCTCCTCTGATACTTAACTGGCTGCATGACTGAGAAAGTCATTTAAAGTCTTCAAGCCTGAGTTTTCTCATCTGCAAAATGGAGATAATAATAGCAGCTACTTCACAGAGTTGTCCCAAGGATCAAATGAGATAATGTAAATAAAGCATTTTATAAGCCTTGAAGTGTTTTGTAACTGCTATTTACAACAACAACAACAACTACTACTACTACTATTACTACTATTACTACTACTACTACTATTACTACTACTACTACTATTATTACTACTAGTATATATATATATATATATATATATATATATGTACAAACTTAATGATTTGATATTGATGTTTCAATCCCATAAAGCATGAACGGAAGAGTTCTCTAATTGTTTAAAGGAAGAAAAAAATGAAAATTGGACAAAGACATTAAAATTAATTTAGAAATACAGAAGAACTCCCTAACAAGGTAACAAAGATTATTGTGCAATCTTAAGCTCAAGATTTCTTTGGGAAATGGACATAAAGCCATTAAACTAGTTTTGCCTAAAAAACAGAAGAGTAGAATTAGGTAGGCATGAGGATATGAGAGAAAATATGGAATCTCTTCTCAGAAGTTTAAAAAAAGATAAATGAAAAGCTATTTTCCTGAATGGTACAGATATTCACTTTCCTGGAAGATTATATAAGATTATAATATCTTCCAGGCTTTCTGAAAAAATGATGGAAATAAGGAAATTACACATACAATTAAGGAACAAATATCAAAAAGAAAACATAAATATTGAGTCCAAAATCCGGTTGTTTTCCAATACTGAGATGTAAATATTACACTTAGTATTTTGAGGCAAAGCATTTGGACTTGGAATTTTTAAAATTAAAAAAAAATAAACTTTCAATTGGATTTTCATCATAATTTAGATATAGTCATAGGATGATGGAGGCTGCAAATAGATATCTGTTCCATCTTTTAGTCCTTACACTGAAAGTAATATTCACTTTGTAAAATTTGTAATATTTCTTAAAAATAAGTAAATATCTCATGAAAGCTTAAAAGAAAACTAATGCTGATGTAAATTCTATGAAAGTCTCTGCTACAATATTAGTGCTTCCATTTGAATGTAGGAATATAATGACATCACCACCACATTTTTCAAACAAAAGAACCCATCTTTACAATATTTGTGCAATATGCATGAGTTTTGAGAATATAACTCAATTCAAATTTGAGTATGGAGCCAATTAGTTTTGAAACACATGCCCATGTTTCCAGCGTTATGAATAAGAAGGGGGAGGAAAACCTGAAATATTTTTTATAATCTATTTCTTCTCTTCTATTTATAGAAAGGGAGTGTTGCCTCATTACCTGGGGTGCAGGTACAGAACAAATACGCCATGATGGGAATCATAAAGGACACTGAAAAGTGAGTCAGGAGCTCCCCTCTGGCAAAAAAACAAAAACAAAAACAAAAACAAAAAACAAACAAACAAACAAAAAACTGAATAGATGCACACATTGTGAAGGAGCATGCTTAAGCTTTGTCAGAACATGAAGTCAGAAGAATTTGGGAGTCTTGGCATTATATATAGAATGTTCTCCTTTATTCCTTTA